>NC_135819.1:39137162-39437162 GCF_964213995.1 Mustelus asterias | reverse complement strand
TTCATTTCCACAGGGATAGAATTGAAAAGTAGAAGTTATTAATATTGCATAGCACATTGATTAGAGCATACTTGGAGTAATGTGCGGAGATTCTAAGGATGTCTTAAAAAGTATGAATGAATTTGATAAATTAGAAATGGAGAAGAGGTTTTCACTTGTGAATACCAACACTAGGGCCATAAACATAAGATAGTCATAGAAACCCTACAGTGCAGAAGGAGGCCATTCGGCCCATCGAGTCTGCACCGACCACAATCCCACCCAGGCCCTACCCCCACATATTTTTACCCGCTAATCCCTCTAACCTACGCATCCCAGGACTCTAAGGGACAATTTTTAACCTGGCCAATCAACCTAACCCGCACATCTTTGGACTGTGGGAGGAAACCGGAGCACCCGGAGGAAACCCACGCAGACACGAGGAGAATGTGCAAACTCCACACAGACAGTGACCCGAGCTGGGAATCGAACCCGGGACCCTTGAGCTGTGAAGCAGCAGTGCTAACCACTGTGCTACCGTGCCGCCCTCATGAGTAAATCCAATTAAGAGGCTCAGGTGAAATGTTTTTTACCCAGAGTGGTTAAGATGTGGGACTCAAACAGAGAGTTGAGGAGACTAATGTTAAATGCATTTAAGGGGAAGTTGCATAAACGTTAGGAAAAAGAAGGTTATGCTGATCAGGTTAGATAAAGAATGGCGGGAGAAGCCCCAATAAAATGGATCAATCAGAAATATTGCATCCCAAAATGCAAATGTGCACCTCTCCTGATTTATTTCCTTCTCCTGAAAACCAGAACACAATCCCACAGCTGCCAATCTTGCCCACATGGTCCTTTCTCTGGTGTAGGCCCAACAGCTTGTTGCAGGTTATTCAACCATCAGGTAACAGGCTTAGTCTGAGTTTGTCAGTGCATGTAGATTCCAAGATCATTGGATCACTTCTGAATATTTTTGTATGGTTGGGTTGGGGATACTGAAGCTAATTGTAGCACTGCTGCTGTACTGGAGGCCAACTAAATTGGCATAGATTAGAGTTGGACATTTTTGCGGTGTTTGTCTTGGTACTGCACAATTCATTTTCTAGTTTATAAAAGTTGGAATCCTGTATCTTAAAATGTGCTGTCCTAAACTCTAATATTTTAAAATTTACATTGTACAAACAACCTTATTTTTTAGATATGCCAAACAGCTTGAATTACAGAGAGAGTGAAATGAACTTTGTGACATTTAGAAATGGCAAAACATCCAAAGCCATATTTGCAATGCATTACTTTATTAATAGATTGCTGTGTGCGAGAGTGTAGGAACGACTGCAGTTAACCTGTCGGTGTGAGATGAGCCTCATAAATCTAATCCTACACTCATTAGGGAGGTAACTGCAATGCTTTTTTTAAACAAGCTTTTTTAAAGCATTTTGCATCTTGCAACGTTTTTAAACCCGTAAGATTGTTGCTGCTTGAGTCTTAAGGTTGTAGATTTAGACCCCAAAATGGATTTGACCACAGACTGTTTGGGCCCTATTTTACCATTTTGATTCTAAGTGCTGGGCGGACTTGAAACTGGGAGTATTTCAGATCGGACTCTTAGATCCATTGTGAGGTGCCCCCATACTCACTCTGCCTGCAAAAATATCAGCGAGTCCGAATCGTGCTGCAGAAGGCAGTGGGCAGGGCTGAACGCGCCTGAAACCCTGCAGCTCCGATCGGCGCCTCCAACAAAGCATGCACAGAAAAAAAATGATAGAATGCTGCCCCCCTGGCTGGATAATGTCTCCCCCTGGCCCCCACAGACATTGCCCCACCCCCACAACATTAGTGACCCTCTATCCTCCCACCCCCTTGCCACCCAGATCAATCGCAGGCCCCTCCCCATCCCCCCCTCACTGATCTCAGACACAGTGGCAGCGGACCCCCCCCCCACCCCCCCACTGTTCTCAAGCAGAGTGGTAGCGGACCCCCCACTGATCTCAGACACAGTGGCAGCGGAACCCCACCACTGATCTCAAGCAGAGTGGCGGACCGACCCCACCCCCCCACCAATCTCAAGCAGAGAGCCGTCGGATGCTCGGCACTTACCTTCACACTAAGGAGCGCCCGAATCGGACATATGGAGCATGTCTGTTTTGCGCCGATTCTAGATGGGTGAACACGGTGGTAAAGGGGTAAGTGCTGGTAAAGGCGGCCCATTAAGTCAATTCAAATGCATGCAAATGGCCGTCGCGCCCGTTTCAGGCTAGGTCCCAATTGTGGCCATTTTCAGGCCTCAGTAAAGGGGGAACCGGCGCAGAGGCGGGCGTTGATTGAGTTACTCACCTCATGCCCAACTTTACCAAGTTTTCACGCCCGAAAACAGGCGCAACGCAATGGTAAAATCGGGCCCTTTGTCTAGACTATCAGATAAGTCACTGAACTAAGGTTTGGCTTGCCTGCTCAGGTGGACATTAAAGAAAATCTGTAGCATTATTAGAAGGGCAGTGTATTTTCCTGAAACCCAATTTATTCCGCAACCAATATCACCTGAAAGCAGATTACCTGATGATTCACATGATCTGATGTGCATATGTTGGTTTTCTCATTTGCTTAACTTCAAAATTTTGCATTGGTTACAAAACAAGTCCGAACATCCTGAGGATGTGATGAGGCACTAACACTGGCAAGATGGCATATTGTTGCACTTTTTATTGTGTGCTATTGCAAAATATGTAGCATTATGCACCAACAAATCTGCTGTGCATTTCCAACATCATTATCTTTTTACCTTTTATACCTACCAGCATTGGCCTGGGCAATATCATCGATCACCACTCCATCCACACTATAAACATTAATTCCCTCCACCACCAATGCACAGTGGCAGCAGTATGTACCATAAGTGATGCCCTGTAGCAACGTGCCAGTGTTCCTGCAACAGCACCTTCCAAATCCACAACCTTTACCACCTAAAAGGACAAGGAGTGCAAGATGCAATGCATGGTAACACCACCAACTGTAACTTCCCCTCCGAGCCACACACCACCCTGACATGGAACTGTATCACAGTTCCTTTGCTGCCGCTGGGTGAAAATCCTGCAATTCTCTGAAAGCAACCTAGGTATACCTACACCAGATGGACTGGAGTAGTTCAAGAAGGTGGCTCACCTCCATCTTCTCAAGGGCAATTAAAGATGAGCAACAAATGCTGACCTAGCTAGCAATGCTCACATTCCATGAAGGGATGAAAAAACTTGGACTTTAGTGGAGTGAATCATAAGACTGGGGATTGCATTCAATTTTAATGGGTATTGGAGGAAATAGAAGCATCCCAGAGTGTTGATGGGAGGGAGGGAGAGAGCAAATGTCGATATGTTAAGATTACCATAAACAATGGGGTAGGTAGATCAGTCTGGATGTGTCGCTAACTGTAGCGGCAGCAACGTAATGTATTGCTAGCCCCTCCTTATTGCAGGGGCCTATATTTATGTTCTTACCATGCACGGTGGCACAGTGGTTAGCACTGCTGTCTCACAGTGCCAGGGACCCAGGTTCGATTCCTGGCTTGGGTCATTGTCTGTGTGGAGTCTGTACATTCTCCCTGTGTCTGCGTGTTTCCTCCGGGTGCTCCAGTTTCCTCCCACAGTCAGAAAGACACGCTGGTTAGGGTGCATTGGCCATGCTAAATTTGCCTTCAGTGCACCCGAACGGACGTTGGAGTGTGGCAACTAGGGGATTTTCACAGTGACTTCATTGCAGTGTTAATGTAAGCCTACTTGTGACTAATAAATAAATAAAACTTTTGAGTTGAAAGATGTGGTTTGAACTTGGGCATTTAAATTCAATGCCAACATAACCTAGCTTTGAGCTCTGTCCATGTTAGCTCGAGGCTTGTTCACAATTGATCCTTCCTTTTCATATTTCCACACATGATGATCCAACCAAATTAATCTCAAGAGCAACATTACATTTCTTTGCTGAGAGTACCAGATTAATAAATTCTTGAAAACATTGACAGAAAAATAGAAACGGGGCAATGGTGGGGCAGAATGTGTAGCAACGACCCTCCAGAAGACAGCAAGTACCTCATCAAGCATGGTATCAGTGTAGCGCAGCAGCATGAAGCCATCCCTTCTAAGGACAGTAGAAGGAAGAGCACACTGGATGATGCACTGAGCACAGTGAGCATTAGTAGAAGGAGGTGACGAATAAGGGGAAAGCATTTCACCAAGGGTGGAGATCAGTTCCTTCAGTAGATGTGGCAGCAATCTCTGAGATTGCAATCTCTGGAGGCTAACGTTTAAAAGGATACGTTCTTGGGTTATGCAACATACAACAGTAAGTTTGGAATACTCCACAGCCTGAATGTATTGAGAGTATGCTGTCAGCATTTGGAAATGGCGATAGTTCCAGACTCTCACTGAGGGGTGCTTGATGAGGTGCTTGCAGTCTTCTGGTGAGTCCTTGCTACAGGTTCTGCCTCACACATTGAGAGAAAATAGGGAACGGTTAGGGCAATGTCTTCAAGAATTTATTGATCTGGTGTCTTCAGCAAGGCAATGTAGTGCTGCTGTTGAGATTGGTCAGGTTTGATCAGTGTGTGTGAGAATATGTGAAGGAAGGAATTGTTGTGGACAGACCTTGGGCTGACCTCAAAGCTAGGCAACTTTGGCATTCTGTTAACTCCCAACTTTCAAACCACATGTTTAATCTATTACCAAGATGGCTTACTTCCATCTCTAGAAAATGTTTGCCTACCCTCTGCTCTGAAACTATTACCTCTTATCTGTTATTCATAATCTTCAGGCTGCTAACCCTCCCATCATCAGAATCCCCATTCTACAAATAGACTCGTTCTGAACGCTGCGGCTCATGTATCCTACATATCAGCTCTCTCTGACTGCTTGTACCTCAGCATATTGACTCAAAACTTTGTCCTGGTCTTCAAATTTCTCCTTGGCCACACTTAAAAGTTCATTAAAATTCATTTTATTACCCACTTAAAACTAATATTTTTCAGATTCTATTTCGCAAGCCAGGAAAAGATCATGAAGAAAGGAATTGGACACCAAAACTTATGGATAAAGTCATTAAATCAGTTTTACTTCAAACATTAATAGAACTCAATAAATCAAGACATTGAATAAAACTTAAGCTAGTTAACTACATAAATTCTTGAAACTGTTTTATTCTGTTCTCTTCAGAAGCTTCCTTCACCAGTGTGTTTGATCACCTACCCTAATGTTTCTCGATTCCTTTTCCACGTTCATCACTTATCCTGTAAAATTAAAACAAGATCTTATTACTTAAAGATCTTAAATAAATGTAAGATATACTTCGAGATAGACATTGTTAATTATTGTATGGCATGGAATCAAAGGATATTGCATAGAAGTAATCCAACCAGTTCAATGTGTTGGCATTAGCTCTTTGAACAAGCTTTCCATTTAGTCCCCCCTACCTACTCCTTCCCCATAACCCTGCTAGTTTTCCTTTTTCAATTAATATCCAACTTCATTTTGAATGTTACTATGGAACTTACTTCCAGATTTTTTGGAAAAGACAACATACTTCACACCCATCTACTCGGTTGAGTGGCAGTATGTCAAATGAAGGGACTTATCCTTGATGTCCTGGCCAATATTTATCCCTCAATCAACATCATGAAAATAGATTATCTTGTCATTATTACAGTGTTATTTGTGGAAGTTTGCTGTGCGCAAATTGGTTGCTATGTTTCCTACAATACAACAGTGACCACACATCAGCAAAGTACTTTGTTAGCTGTAAAGCAGTTTCAGCCATCTGGTGCTTGTGCAAGGCGCTTTATAAATGCAGGTCCTTATCTTTAAAATGATACCATTTGTATTGCCTCTATTCAGTCTTGCGTACAAATTGCATCAGTTCACTTTTCAAGGAATGGTTACAGCACAGAAGGATGCCATTTGGTCTGCCATGCCTTTGCCAGCTTTCTGCAAGAGCAACTCATCGACTCCCACTTCCCCCACAGCCTCAAAATCTTTTTCACTTCAGATAATTATCCAGTTCTCCTTTGAAGACCTCAGTTGAATTTGCCTCCATCACATTGTCAGGCAAAATGTTCCAAATCCTAACCATGCGCTGCGTAAGGAAATTCTTTCCTCATATCACCATTGCTTCTTTCTGCCAGTCACCTTAAATTGGTGTCCTCTGGTTCGCAATCTTCCTACCAACAGGACCAGCCTCAGCTTCTCCAAGTTATTCACACAGCTGAAGGTGTTCATCCCTGGAAATATTCTCGTAAATCTTCACTGCATCCTCACGTGTGCAAGTCCACAAATCCTTGAAGGTGGCAACACAGGTGGAGAAGGTGGTGAAGAAGACATATGGTATGCTTGCCTTTATAGGACGGGGTATAGAGTATAAAAGCTGGAGTCTGATGATGCAGCTGTATAGAACGCTGGTTAGGCCGCATTTGGAGTACTGCGTCCAGTTCTGGTCGCCGCACTACCAGAAGGACGTGGAGGCATTGGAGAGAGTGCAGAGAAGGTTTACCAGGATGTTGCCTGGTATGGAGGGTCTTAGCTATGAGGAGAGATTGGGTAGACTGGGGTTGTTCTCCTTGGAAAGATGGAGAATGAGGGGAGATCTAATAGAGGTATACAAGATTATGAAGGGTATAGATAGGGTGAACAGTGGGAAGCTTTTTCCCAGGTCGGAGGTGACGATCACGAGGGGTCACGGGCTCAAGCTGAGAGGGGCGAAGTATAACTCAGACATCAGAGGGACGTTTTTTACACAGAGGGTGGTGGGGGCCTGGAATGCGCTGCCAAGTAGGGTGGTGGAGGCAGGCACGCTGACATCGTTTAAGACTTACCTGGATAGTCACATGAGCAGCCTGGGAATGGAGGGATACAAACGATTGGTCTAGTTGGACCAAGGAGCGGCACAGGCTTGGAGGGCCGAAGGGCCTGTTTCCTGTGCTGTACTGTTCTTTGTTCTTTGTTCACGTGCCCAGAATAGAATCATAGAATCCCTACAGTGCAAAAGGAGGCCATTCACCCCATCGAGTCTACACCGACTCTGACAACAGCATCTCACCCAGGTCCCCACCCTATTCCTGTAACTCTGTGCATTTACCCTGCTAATCCCCCTAACCGACGCATCTTGGGAAACTAAGGGGCAATTTAGCATGGTCAGTCCACTTAACCTGCACATCTTTGGACTGTGGGACGGAGGTAACTCTTAGGTCTGGGGAGATTAAAATTGTAAATTTAAGGTAATTAAAATAGAGAGCTCTAGAGATTGCCAAAACATCTTAAGAAATGGCAGATCAAAATATGACCCTTGTTTGTTTAATAAAGTCAGAATAGAAGAGAGAGAACTATAACATAGCAAGCAGGCTTACTTAGCTAAAGAACGGAAGATGTGATGTCTACAATCCTTGTGGTAAAGGCAGTCCAAAGAGATGTTTTAATATTTGAGTTAGAGCTAGATTAATTTAAAAGCATTAAATGAGCTCTGAAAGGTTGTAAAATCCATTTACAACCTTTTAAAAAGGAAATTGTAAATGAGGGGTAACTAACCTAAAGGTCAGTTTGAGGACATCCCAGAGCAAGCTGTGTCATTATTGGGACAATGAGAGCTCAGGAAGGTTCTCTGGTTTCAATGAGCATTTGGTGAAAGAGCATTTGGTGCAGTTTGGACCTTGTATGATTTGAAACTGAGAGAGAAGATAACCAAAGTAAATGACAGTTAACTAGAACTGCACTGTACGTGGAAATACAGACGTGTAAAGAACAAACTTGTTCATTCACCACGTGGAATGTGAGGCATAATCAGTTTGAAACTAGTGGGAGGATCTACTGTGGTCCATGCTGAGTCTTACAGTAAAGGAACATGCAGATCAACGTGGAAGTATTGTAAAATTAACCACAACAAGGGACTGAGGCATTGACAGTCAAGAGAGGGTAAATGAAAGTTTTACCTTTGAGAATAGCTGGAGCTGAGAGGAATTTTCCAGCGGATTCTGGCATACTGAGGATGGTCCCTTCAGAAGGAAGACTGACTAATCAATTCAAGGTTGACATGTCTTATAAGAGAATTTTTGGGGAAGGTAAGTAAACCGGAGAACATAGGGTGTATAGTTATAAACCATATTGTTAGTAGTGTTACAACTTTGTTTAATTATTTTGTACACAATAAAACATGTGTTTTGTTTTAAAAAAGTGCAACCTTGCAGTATAGCGGTAGTGATTAAAATGAGGTGTTTGGATTTCTCTTTAAATATTAAAGGCCCCGAACCAGATTATAACATTTTATAAAGCCCGGGATTCCTAATGTCTTTTAGCTACTGGCCTGCCACCCTCAATAGTTTGTATGCAAGTACTCCGAGGTCCACCTGCTCCTACACCCACTTCAGAGTTGTACCCTTTATTTTACATTGCTTCTTCTTCTTCTCCATATCAACATAAACAACTTCATTGGAACTAAATTTCATCTGCTGCTTGTCCAACCAGTGGCACAGCAGTTAGCACTGCTGCCTCACAGTGCCAGGGACCCACATTCGATTCCAAGCTGGGGTAACTGTGCGGGGTCTGTAGGTTTCCTCCAGGTGCTCCAGCTTCCTCCCACAGTCCGAAAGACGTGTTGGTTAGGGTGCATTGGCCATGCTAAATTCTCCCTCAGTGTACCAAAACAGGCACCGGAGTGTGGCGACTAAGGGATTTTCACAGTAACTTCATTGCAGTGTTAATGTAAGCCTACATGTGACACTAATAGATAAACTTTAAACTTAAACTTTAGACTTTCCACCAGCCTGTCTAAATCCTCTTGAAGTCTATCACTGAGTTCACAATGCTTCCAAGTTTTGTATTATCTGCAAATTTTGAAATTGTGTCCTATACACCAAAGACTGGTTTGTTAATATAGATGAAGAAAAGCCGTGGTCCTAATAGCAACCCTATACATCTTCCGCTGGTCCAAAAAAAGAATACTTGCCTCTATTCTCTGTCACTTGGCCAATTCATCCATGCTGCTACTGCCCCTTTTAGTCCATGTGTTTTAACTGTGCTGATAACTCTGTTATGTGATACTTCACTGCCTTTTGGAAGCCCATGTATACCATATCAACCATGTGACCCTCAGCAACCCTTTGTGTTACCTCATCAAAAAACTTGAACAAGTTAGTTAAACAGGATTTGCCCTGAATAAATCTGTGCTGGGTTTTCTTAATTCGCTTTTATCTAGGTGACTAGGAATTTTTGTCTCCAATTATGATTTCTCTGCATTAGCTTTCATTTGATATGTAGCTCCGCATTTCCACAGTCTGTCCATTGTCTCCTGATGCCTGTTCCTGTCTTCCTCACTGATTACATTTCCAATTTGCATCATCTGAAATCTTTGAAATTATGCCCTCTAGACCTAAGTCCAGGCTATTAATGCATATCAAAAAGACCAGTGGTCCTAGTACTGATCCGTGTAGGACACCACTGTATACTTCCCTCCAGCCTGAAATGCAACGGTTCACCACTCCTCTCTGCTTTCTGTTTCTTAGACAATTTTATGTCTATGTTGCCTCAGCCACTTTTAATCCCATTGACTTCAATTTTGCTAACAAGTCTATTATATTGTGCTTTATCGAACACCTTTGAAAGTCCATCTACCCACCATCAAGCATAAAAAAGTGATTTTCTTCCTTTGTTCTATCAGTCTGATCTGTTCTACATAGTTTTCATTTATGTTTCCAAAGTTTGTACAGCTAAATCAGGGTTGCAGCATCAGCTGATCTTGTTGTATTACATTTGTGTGTTTGCATGTGTATTATGAAGCAATAAACATGTGAAAGCAAGGGATAGTTAACGCTGGTCAGTTGCTAAAACTGTACAGAGTTTTGGTGAAGCCACGTCTGAAATATTATGTGCAGTTTTGTTCTGATATCCTTGCATTGGAGGCAGTACAACAAAGGTTCGTTATATTGGTCCCTATGATGAGGGGATTGTCCTATGATGAATGGGTGAGTAAATAGGGTCTATATTGTCCGGAGTTTAGAAGAATGAGAGGTGATCACACTGAAATGTACAAGATTTGGCAGCACGGTGGCACAGTGGTTAGCACTGATGCCTCACAGCGCCAGGGACCTGCGTTCAATTCCAGCCCTGGGGTCACTGTGTGGAGTTTCCACGTTCCCCCTGTGTCTGCGGGGTTTCTTCCCACAGTCCAAAGATGTGTGGGTTAGGTGCAATGGCCATGGTAAATTGTCCCTCGGTATCAGGGGTATTAGCAGGGTAAATATGTGGGGTTGCGGGGATAGGGCCTGGGTGGGATTGTTGCCAGTGCAGGTTTGATGGCCAAATGGCGGCCTCCTACACTGTAGGGACTGTATGATTCTGAAGGGGCTTGATAGATTAAACGCTGAGAGATTGTTTCTAATGGTTGTGAAATTTAAAACATGGGGGAACAGGCTCAAGAAAAGGGGCCAATGATTTAGGACTGAAAGGAGGAGAAATTACTTCTCTCAAAAGGTTGTGAATCTTTGGAATTCTCCATCCCAGAGGGTTTGGGATATGCCACCACCTAACATGTTTAAGATTTGGATCGACCAAGTCTCTTGGAATTGAGGGATATGGGGAGCGGGCAGGAAAGTGGAGTTGAAGCCCAAGATCAGCCATGATTGTATTGAAAGGCTGAGAAAGCTCGATGGGCCGAGTGGTCTACTCCTGCTCCTACATCCTGTGTTCTTATGGCCCTGAAGCAGAAGATGTTCATTAATTCAGTGTAATAAAGTTGGCTCGCGGAATGTGGTTTGCAGTATTTAAACTTCGCTTATGTTATAAAATCTAGGATTCAAATATTTAGTCTAAGATTAAAATATCCAAAGGTCTGTTTGTCTTTTGTACAATCAGTAAGGAAATACAGACGTGCCAACTAATATAAAATATTGCCACGTTATCCTGAACTTTTTTTTCTGTCCTTTATATGTGAAATATGATTATGTATTTAAGTTTTTTAATTAAGTACAAAGCTAAGGAGGAATGTCTCACCAACCTGAACTGCAGAGAGAATAGAGGTGGCTCTTTGCCCAAGCTGTGGAAAGGCAGTATCCAATTTCTGTCACCAGAGGCTGATAGAGTATTTTCATAGCCTGCAAACCATACCAGCAGTTGAAGTAATTGAACTGGCCATAGACTTTCTTTTTGCTTTAAAATGTCAGAGGCCTTATGGCTTTGACAGCTGAAGGCACAGCCACTAATTATGGAGCAACTAAAATCAGGAGGCCAGAATTGGAGGAGCCCAAAAATCTTGAGAGGCTTGTGGAAGTAGAGGGGATTATAGAGGATAGAGAGGGTCACAACCATGGAGTCATTTGAAAACAAGGTTGAGAATTTTAAAATTGAGCTGCTGCTTCTCCGTTGGCCAGTGTAGGAAGTGGCGATGGGTGAACAGGATTTGGTGCGAGTTAGGACATGGGCATTAGAGTTTTGGATCACCTCAAGTTTATCAGGAGTTGATTGTGAGTGACTGATCAGTCCAGGTAACAGTTAAGTCATAGAATCATACAGTGCAGAAGAGGCCCATTGAGTCTGCACTGACACACGAGAAACATCTGACCTCCCACCTAATCCTAATTACCAGCACTTGGCCTATAGCCTTGAATGTTATGATGTGCCAAGTGCTCATCCAGGTACTTTTAAAGGATGCGAGAAAACCCACCTCTATCACTCTCCCAGGCAGCGCATCCCAGACCACCACCACCCTCTGGGTAAAAAAGATTTTCCTCCCATCCCCTTGAACCTATGTCACCTTGTGATTGACCCTTCCACTAAGGGGAACAGGTGCCCCTTATCGACTCTTTCCATGCGCCTCATAATCTTGGACAAGTCAAAGGTAACAAGGAATATAATAAGAGTTTCAGAAGCTGAGGCAAGTTGAAGTAGGATGATGATGGCAGGTGGAAATAGGCAATCTTAGTAAGCTTATGTAGTTAGAAGTGCATCACTGGGTCAAATGTGCACAGTCAGGCTCAGCCTCATAAATTTTGGTTTTGAATTGAAGGCAGCTTGGTTGAACAGTTCTGTTCTATAGATTATCACCATGCCTGTAAATAATAAGTTAGAGATGAGGTGCAACATTACACGAGGAAAATAAAAAAGAGAGTTGGTGCAATGACACGGCTTCATTAGACCCCAGTTTTCACTGAGGTGGGGTTTGTGGTGGACCTGTTGATGAGGATCATGGCTTGCATGTCATCAAGGATGGTAACAGATTTTTGAGGGCAGCCAAATTTAAGGAGGATATTCCATTAGCCTTGGTGGTGGACAAGAGTCAAAGGCCGGAGGGTTATGGCCATTCTTGCTGGTGGGATTTTCCCATTCCGCTGCAATGAACCGAGATTTGGCCGGGCATCAAATTCTCTGACTTCGCTGCAGCGAGAGTGTGGCCTGAACGGCTGGTAAGATCGTGCCCAAAATCTTTCATGAGGGTGAAAAGACCTTGTAAAGCAATTGGGGTTGTTCCTTGCATTTTTCTTGGAGTTTGCTGTGCAGCGAAGATCATATGTGATGCCTCTTGATGACTGAAAACTAAAGCTGCAACTCTGAAGGGAGAACTTCAGCCACTGGGAGGAGGTGATCGAGGAGGATCCTTGCAATGATCTTCTCTGTGGCAGACAGCCATGAGACACCTGCGCTGTTACCACAATTGAATTTGTCTCCCTTCTTGAATATAGTCATGATCATAGCATCCCTTCCCCGGCATACACTTATTTTCCCCTTTGTGAAAGCAAGAATGGCAGTCCATCAGCAGCATCCTCTCCTAAACCAACATGCCCAATGTCAAAGCGTTATACAGGATATGTCGTTCATATGCCTTACATCAGACTCCCAAAGCAATTGTTCTACTCAGAACTTGACCATGTATGAGTCTCACAGGAATACAGTGGAAATGCTTAAGGAATGTCTTCAAAGCATCCCTGACAAGGTCAAACATTCCTGCCGACTCATGAGAATCCCTGGCTTGTGACCTATCAAAATGGAAAAGGTTTCGCAAAAGAAAGATGGGAGTGAGAGAGCTAAAAGACAATGTTTGAAATTTTATATTCTAAATCATCAACAGTTAACATCTAAAAGAATAAGACTCCACGCTTGTAAAAGTTAATTTTGAGTGCAGGGAGGTTTTTTGGCATTAGCTACGGCTTGTGATTCTGTTTTTTAAAAAAAATAGCTTTCACTGGAATGTACAAGCCCCAACTCAGCGAGATACCATTATCATGTACCTTTCGGAGGAGCAGCTCAACTCAGTCAGCAACAACCTTCCACACATAACTGCTGGAAAATCTAACTGCTAACTGCTGGAAAAACCTGGCTTCCTTACTATATATCTATGCCCACTCTTTTTCTATTTAGAAACGTGTAGCAGCATAATTTTACAGTTATATTTTGTAACTTTAATGTTTATATGTCAGTGAAAAAGATTGTAAATAATTGTTTAATTGCTGTTATTAGCCTCAGATTGGGCAGCTCAGCTTCGTTTGAAGTTCTATTTGCAGTTTGTCCTGTTTGAACGTTCTAGGCTATTAGCTTTGTAAAAAGCTGTTCCTAATACTGGATAAATCCTTAATCGACACCAAGGTCTGTTGATATCTATAGTTTGATGATGTTGTTGTTGAGGCTGCATAAATGCACAGCTACTGGAAACAAGATGGTTGAGCAGTCAACGTTTAAACCAGGGTTTCTGGTCTGAACCAGATTTACTGCAAGTTAAAACTGTTTAAATATGTTTTTCTCAATTAGAGGATAGGTAGTTACATTTTTGATAGGTAGGCCAAAACAACTGTATACGGAGCCTACCACAAACTCCGTTCCCTTGGCACTGACGTTTTCCTTCTCTCTGGCAACTATCTGAGTCTGAAGCATGTGGTTGAGAGTTCCAGATGAGCTTCTGACTATATGTCTGAGCATCCATGTAGACGACTTCCTTCCACCTCTAACATTAGTCAATTCTGTCACTGCTTCAACATCAGCTGGAGCTTTCATCCATGCCTTTTATTACTCCTAGATCTGATTGTTCCACTGCTGTTCCAGCCGATAGCCCAGTTTCCAGCCTCAGATATCAGCTCATTCAAAACTCTACCCCTTCCGAACTTGCACCAAGTCCTCTTCATCCATCACCCCTATGCTTACAGATCAATGTAAGCTCCTGATCCAACAGTAACTCGAGTTGAAAATTCTCATCCTAATTTTCAGATCCCTCCAACCTCTTGTCCATCCCTATTTCCTTAACTATTCTAGCCCTATAATTCTCTGGTATCGCTACCCTCCTCCTGTTCCGGCCTGTTGTGTATCTTCTAGTTTAAACACTTCACCATTCATAGCTGTGTCTAGTCCCTAAATTCTGGAAATCCCCCCACAAACCTCTCTCTCACCGCTTTTAAGATGTTGATTATAAAACCTACCTCTGACAAACTTTTAGCCAGATGTCCTAATGTAATCTATGTGGCTCAGTGTCAAATTTTGTGAATGCGCCATTAGAATGTTTCACTATGTTAAAGGTGCTATCCAAATGCAAGGTGGTGTTAGCATTTTCAAGTATAAATATGTTGCATAAAATTCACATGTATCACTAAAATAAAAACTTTACCCAATGAGACAGGATTATATGGTTTATTTTTGATTGTGAATATTAACATCATTTAATTGCTGTTTGTTTTGATATTTATGTGACTGTTAAGGCTTTCTATATTGTGTTAAATTTGGGTTAATAGTAGAGAGTGTTTTCAAATAGCAGATCATTATTGGAGAAATTGCACTTAATTGCAGACATGAATCTTGCAAAGACCAATAGAGATTTTTCAGTGCCAAATTCATCTGAGGTGTCACTAAAAATAGGACCATTGGATCATTTGACTGCCTTTTTTTGTACTGTAGTTACTATGCGTAATACTACTGTAGAGCCTTGTAAGGGTTTTCTTATAGTAACCCAACATTTGCAAACTTGCCTCAACAAGGAAATCTTTAGGATACCGTCAGTCTTCAAATTTCTACTTCTAATTAACTTGTATTTTTATTGCAGGTATCCCAGATGATGAAATAGTTAATGTGACCCTGCCTACTGGAGTGCCTGTTCTTTTGGAACTAGATGAGAACCTTCATCCAGTTCGACCACATGAATTTTTGGGTGATCAGAAGGCCATCCAGGCAGCTATCAAGAAGGTGGAGGATCAGGGCAAAGTGTCAGTTCCAGCAAAGAGCGGCAATTAACCCGCTTGTGCCATTTAGCTCTCAGTGTATGACCTTTGGAGGAGAGGTGTAATTGGAAACCATTTGAAAAAAAATACTTGGGAGGGGAAATTTATTTCGTTTGGAATGCTCTGTGTAGATTTGCTGCAGTTGGTGAGAATATCTTAGGTTCGGCACTGTTGAAGTATGTTGAGTTTTATTTGCTGCTTTGCACTAATGTCTTAAAGGCTAATTAATTTAAAAATCTAAAACTTCATATGTCTTCACACACAAGACGATAGCTTTAGTCCTGTATTAAGGATTCTTCAAGCCAAATTAGTTACTATAAGGTAAAGTTAAAGTGATGTTAATTATAATTTGTAATATAAGCTGTGACGTACCTCCTTGGGAAAGCCTGCTTCGTTATTTAGGAACTGCAGGAGGTACCTTTCTGTGAACTAGAATTTCAAGTCTCCATTCTTTATTTCTGGCTATCATGCTGAGGGAGGTTGGTGCTGGAGACAGCACAACAATGTTGGCACAAACTTACTTCACAGCAACTTCATTGCAGTGTTAATGTAAGCCTACTTGTGACTAGTAAATAAACTTTAACTTTTCACATGAAACCCATAAAGCCAGCAGATAGAGGATTTAAAAGTTTGTATGAATCTGCGCTGGATTTGAGACCATGGGCTGAATTTTAAGTATCTTGGTACTGCAGCACCCATGATAACTGGGCCCACTTAATCATAGCAAAGTCTCAGGCGGCAGGAAAACCTTCCTAATTATGTTGGATGGTAGAAGGTACTGATGCAAGATTCTGTGCTGGTGTTGACAGAATATCAATCAATATCAATAATTAATGAGCCAACTGACACCTTTTGTCCTTGAGTCTACTGCAATTTAGTGATGGTTTGGGGATTAAAACTGGTTGAGTTTGTCAGCAGCTTCCTGGTGGAGGGTCTTTTGCACTTTGTGCTCGATTGTACAACCTGGCATCAGGCAGGGGCGGCAGCTGGAAGCCACACCTGCTCTTGCCTACGAACCCCTACCCACAAGCTACATCCTATCTTCACTCACCTATGGCTTGGGTCCCTCCATGATCCAGGGCCATGTGGTATGCAGTGTCACTAGCAGCTACTGGTGCTATGAGGAGCTGGTAGCCTCTAATTGGTTGGCAGCTCTGGTCAGGTGAGAGCTCAACTGCGGAAAAGATATAAATATGATAAATTATGTGCTGAAAAGGCACTTGATTCCTCTGGACCTCCCCCACGGAACTGGTGGGGGAACTCGCCAGTTCTCTGACAGATGGGAGACACTCCATTGGTCTGACAAAATCCCAGCTCCTGTCCAAGAGATGCTTTAACCCATGGTGCCATTCACTTCCCCAAATTCCTTACCGTGTCATTTCCTGATTATCAACATAATTTCAAACCATACGTACCAGCTTATTCATAGAATCCCTATAGTGCAGATGGAGGCATTCGGCCCATCGAGCTCATACTGACAACAATCCCACCCAGACCCCATCCCTGTAACCCCACATAGTTATCCTGCTAATCTCCATCACACTAAGGGGAAATTGAGCACAGCCAATCAACCGAACCTGCCCATCTTTGGAGTGTAGGAGGAAATGAAGCACCCAGAGGAAACCCACGCAGACACGGGGAGAACGTGCAAACTCCACACAGTGACCCGAGGCCCCAATTGAACCCAGGTCCCTGGCATTCCTTCTGACTATTTGGACCTTATAAGGTCAAGAAAACAATTTGGCTGGTATGGTGGCACAGTGGAGCAGCGGTGCTAACCACTGTGCCACCATACCAGCCAAATTGTTTTCTTGACCTTATACGGTCCAAATAATCAGAAGGAATAGGATAATAAGTAATCGGTAAAGATTTACAGATTCTCTGGGTATTCTAAAACTGACTAAACATTTTAAGACTTCCCTGAAGAAATGACGCACAGACCTTTTTTTATATAGCTGTCTGCTTCAATTATTGGAGAAATTGGAGAATCCTTAATAGAGGTCATGTCTTTTCAGATCTTAACCATATATTGCTATTCGAAGTATCTGTAATCTGATCGCTTCCAATAGCTTCAATGGAAATTCATTAGAAAAACAAGTGCAGAATATTATTTCAATAAGCAGATCAAATGGGGAATACTGAATGGTCAGTGCTATAGAAACCTGGGGAAAAAACATCTTGAAATATAGGAGAATGCTCCTGTACTGTAGTCTGCAAGATAAAAAGCACCATGGCATTTTATATTTTCGAGTTTACATTACTAGTTGTTCTGGTGTCTGGAACTGTAGGCATTTTTTGAGCTTTATGTAACTTTTCAAATGATTAGAAATAGAAAAGTAACCTTTTTTTACTGTATTGCATTATTACTGTCAACTGTGATGAAGACTTAAAGATCAAGTATTCATACCTCTTATGTTTCCCTAGCTATGCCTCCACCCATGGCTCAGTTAAGCTTATCCCACGAGATGCTCATTTGTACAGACAGGGTATCCCTTGAACTTGTTTTAATTTGTACTGACTTGATCCATCTTGATAGATGTAATGGTGGAGATACTACAATTGATCTCAGTATCTCTAGATTAAGGAGAGAAATTTTAGTTGAGATTATCTTTTGCCCAAAGCCTTCTCGATTGCTATCAAGCAACCCAAGTTTGTGTTTGCATGCACTCATTAAGGCTGATGTAGGATCGTTGGGCATTTGGATGAAGTACTGGAGGACCACGCATGCCCATTGAACTAAACTCCAGCAAGTACTTTTGGGGAAAAGGGCAAGTGCAGAGTTCATCCCATGAAGAATGAAGAGCAAGCCAAAAAAGACAAGGCAGATCTTCTGGCCTCGCTCGCCCCGAAACCGGAAAATCCCACCTGAGGTCAACTGACCTTTCCATGGTCCACCCCTCGCTCGCTCCAATTCCCATCGCCAGTGGAATGGTAAAATTTGCCCCAATGTATCAGACTTTTTTGTTTTATGGCGTACGTCTAATCACAGATGCAGAGAAATGGAGCCCTAGTATTGTATTGTCAGTTGAATGATGTCATGGACATTCATGCTGAATATTATCCTTTTCATTGACGTTTCACTTACTGCATGAACTGTCAACATCACGTCTATTGAATGAAAGTAAAACAAAATTCAATGGTGAACCTATATGTTACGTAACTCGACTACTAGTGAATCTAGTGAACGAGGATTTAAACCATGGTAGTTTGAGAAGTTGAATTTGGTTTAAACAAAAAAACTGGCTATCAGCAGGAGTGACCATTAAAGCTGTTGGATTGCTGTCAAAAATCCAGCTGGTTCACCTAGGGAAGGAAACTGGTTGGGCTCATGGGTAACTGCCCTTTGAAGTGGTCTAGCAAGCCATTCAGTTGAATTTCAACGGCTGCAGAAAATGTGAATAAAACTCACAGGGCCACAGTGATTCAAGAAGGCAATTGGGGGCAGGCAGGGACATGCAGTAAATGTCACCATTGTCAGGGTGTCTACCTTCTGAGAATGAATAAAAACATGCCATTTTAACAGTACAAGTATAAGGAGTATTTCAGTCTTCCCATTTGGTTGAGCAGTATTATCAGAATTATTCAGTTTACTTGAGGTATTTATCTTTAGTATAATCTGTAGATGCGATACATCAAATTTCAATTTGTGTATGCTATTTAAATTATTACTTTGTTATTTATTACATGTCTGAGTACTATATATGAAAATATTGAAGATGGTTTACCTACCTGGTGTCTGGAGAATAGCATCAAAATAGTTATTACAGTGTGGTGGTTTTTGTAATGAAATGTATTATTGTATTTTATGTTGTTCTTTTGGCTATAAAATACTGTTTGACTAAGTCTTTTGTGTAATCCATTATATCTTCAATGTTTCATCACCCCATTAAGTAAATTTAAAAAAAATCTTTAGGCAAATTCATTTATAGCCCTGGAAATAATTTTAACTGCTGGCGATTAAGCATTCAATTCAACCATCCATTATTCTGAATGAGAAGCCGAGAGGTTTTAGCTACAGCAGTGTTGGTGTAATCCTTTGATCTGTGTTTCCTCAAGTGTGATGCAGCACTGGAATTCCCAGATTTACCCTATTTTTGTTACAATTTCTGTGACGTTTATCCTTGATGGGACAAGTCGATCATTTAAGACTGGGATGAGGGGGAATTCTCTCTACAGGTCATGAATCTTTACAATTCTGTCCCCCAGAGGCCATGCTACTCAATCATTGAGTGTGCTCTTGGCTGAGGTAGATTAAAGTTAGGGCTCTAGAGTAATCAAGGGATATGGGGATCAGGAAGCAAAGTAGAATTGAGATCAAAGATCAAATATGATTTTAAAAGGCAGAGCAGACTGAAGGAGCTGTATAGCTTGCTGCTGTGTGTAATCCTTATTTTCCTATTTGGTTACTGCTTTAGTACAAGATATTGAAAAAAACATTATTCTTTTAAATGCAGAATGTCTACAATATGCACTTTTATCAGAAAAATGGCTAGAGCTTAGCAGGTCACATTGTTTCTCAATTTGGCCATGTATTAGAAATTCACAATGTGTATCATGGAGAAAGTTGAATGCCTCCAAGCTACATGGAGTGACTGCCTAAGAAGAAGATACAGATATTTTCATTACCATCTTTCATGAAATAACTGCATAAAGAATACTGTTTGCAGATAATTGCACTAAAAATGTTCTTTCTCTTGTCATTCAGGTTGTTAAAACATCAATCCAAATCCAATCCAAAAACTTTGTAGTTTGCTATGCAAGTTTTTAATTAATCACAAGAATGTTTTCATTATTGTAAATTATTCTGCAATATTTTTGTCCTTGCTTCCTGAGTAAGGTAACAAAGCAACCAAATGAATCATTTTCATAAGGCGACCCTTGAATTGGAAATGCTGTCTTTTCTTGCAACAGAGGAGACAGAGTAAATTCCCTCTGCACGGTTACAACAAACACATATGACATTTTCTCTGAGTAAGGACGAGATTTGGTTGTTAAAGTTGGAAAATCAATTGTGAATTTTTTAAGGTTTAACTTTCAAGTCTTGTATAATGTTTTAAGAGCACGAGTGATTCACTATGACTATCGCTGTGTTAAAACTTGGGTTGATTGTATTGTAAACATTTATAGTCATTAGCTTTTACTATTTAACATTTTATGCTTGTTCAATGGTTTTAATGATTAAATGTGCAAGTATTGCCCTTGAATTGAGTCAGTAATCTTTTGTTTTTTCACTTTTTGAACACGCAATGAGAAATCTAGGTAGTATTGATTTTTTTTAACTAAACTAACATGATCGTAATCATAACCTATCAAACCTTAAATGTTAATGACAGAAATGTACAAAAATCCAATTAAAAAGGATCTTCAGATGTGGGTGTCGCTGGCAAGGCCAACATTTATTGCCCATTCACAATTGCCTGGCGAAAGAGTTGAACTATCACCTTGAATTGTTGATGTCCATGTGGTGAAGATACTCCCATGGTGTTGTTAGGTAGGAGTTCCAGACTTTGACCCAATAATTGGAATGGAGAAAAATGTCTAAATAAGCATGGTGTATGGCTTGGAACACTGAGATGGTTTCTTCGTAGGGAGGGGGTGGCGGAGGGATGGGGGGAGGAGGGTGGTGAGGGGGGACGGGGAGGAGGGTGGTGAGGGGGGACGAGGAGGAGGGTGGTGAGGGGGGACGGGGAGGAGGGTGGCGAGGGAGGTGAGGAGGCGGTGTGGGGAGAGTGTGTTTTGAGGGGCCAGGTTGGAGAAAGAACATTTTCTCCCCATTCATGCTCTCCAGACCACTCATGATTTTGGACATGTCTAACAAATCTCTTCTCAACTTTCTCTTCAAGGAGAATAATAGCCCCAGCTTTGCCAATCTCTGCACATGAAGTCTCTGAAGTCTCTCATCCTCAAAATGATTCCTATAATTTTTTCAGCACCCTTTCTAAAACCTTTCCATTGGGGCTGGATGAAGGTTGTAAAGTGATTTGCCTCTGTTCTCTGTGTCCTTGCTTATTAAACACAGGACTCAATATAATTTATTAACTGCCCTGCCACCTTCAATGATTTATGCACATTTACACAGGGCCCTGTGCTTTGGCATTTCCTTTGGAATTCTACTCTTTACTGTATGTCACCTCTCCTTGTTCTTCTGACCAAAATGTATCACTTCACACTTCTCTACATTAGATTTCATCTGCCATGTGCCTGTACACCCAAGTCAAGAAAAGCCGTGACTCCTTCCATATACCATCCCCCCAGTCAAAAGTAAGTGAAGTTTTCTGCAATTCATGTTTTAATAGGATTGAATTAAATAATTAAATTGCATCATGAAATTCTAGCTATGCTAAAGACTAATGTTTCAAAATACCACAAAGTTCAAAATAAAGTGTCTACTGCACTAATATTTTTCACTTAAAAAGCATAGTTTTACTGATTGGGGTCTAAAATGATTTGATACATCAAAACCAACATAATAGTAGATTTAAAAATGATAAGGCCACCACATTTTCTTAGCGCTCCTGCACGGCATGGTGGCACAGTGGTTAGCACTGCTGCCTCACAACGCCAGGGACCTAGGTTCGATTCCCAGCTTGGGTCACTGTCTACATGTTCTCCCCATGTCCAGTGCTCCGGTTTCCCCCCACAGTCCAAAAGATGTGCTGCATTGGCCATGCTAAATTCTCCTTCAGTGAACGGGTGCCGGAGTGTAGCGACTAGTGGATTTTCATAGCAACTTCATTGCAGTGTTAATTTAAGCCTACTTGTGACACCAATAAATAAATTAAAACTAAAATGCTTATTCACAGGAAATACATGCTAATATGTAAGACTTGCATTTTGAATATATGGATTGGTAGATAAAATCAAAGAAAAATAGAAAACATATTGCTGAATTCTCAAGGTGAACAGAAATTTATCCATTAGAATACACAAAGATATAATTATGAAATAAAAATTGGGGAAATGGTTAATTTTTCAGTGCAGCTCAAGGGCTACATACCAACAAAACCATTGCTTATGATCTCCCTCCATGTGGGAGCTTTCTTATCCATAACTCAACAGGATTGGAATGCAATCTAATAGACTTGTTTCTGGTCATACCAAGCATGCCTTCCTCAAACTTGCTTTGGAATCTTCAAAGTGAGCATCATCAAAGCTGATTCAACAGTTTAACTCTTTGGAAATAGGCAACTAGAAGGCTAAAGCCAATCTGTTACCGCTCCAGATCAATCAGCAGTCAGGTATGTTTCATGATAATTGTGAATTCCTGAGTACTGGTATTTTGGGAACTTAATCTACGAACACTGATATGTTACAGCCAGGACCAATCCTCATTCAGTGACGCAAATCACTTTAGCTTGGTCTTCGATATATCTGATTATCAAGTCTCCAGGTGTACTATGGTTTACTACACTGGAGCTTTTCACTTCATTGGTGACAAATTAATTAAACATGCTATCTGACCAGGATTACATAGTTCAGTTTTGTACTTTAGCTTTATACTGACTGTCAGGCGTATGTATGAAATTTAACTATTTCATTAAAGTAAATCTGTTGATTTTTAATTATTTCTATTTTTGCTAAGGATTTTTAGCTCGGACAAATTATTTTTGTTGTTGTTATTCTTTTTTTACTGCTGTGGGGATTTCCAATATGCAGTACGGAGGTGATAAACTAACTCTGTTTAAGAATTTCACTGATGAATAAAATTATTCATAAGGTAATTTTTATTTGCATTTGGTGGTTAATGTCAAATGTACCTTCCCTTTAATTTGTCAGTTGCCTGTTATTTAATGTTTGGTCTATGTTTATTTTAGTTTGTTGCAGCAAAAGTCTTCAAAGGTGAAATCTTGTCCTTCAATTTCTTTTCATCAGCATCGTGAAGATTCCTTTTTTCAAAAAAGTTATTGGTTTCTACGAGAATCATAACACTAGGCATTCTCAATATGGGCGACAATGTGACACAGTGGTTAGCACTGTTGCCTCACAGCGCCAGGGACCCAGGTTCAATTCCGGCCTCGGGTCACTGTCTGTGGTGGTTACTCCTCGTGTCTGCGTGGGTTTCCTCCGGGTGCTCCGGTTTCCTCCCACAGTCCAAACATGTGCAGGTTTGGTGGATTGGCCATGCTAAATTGACCCTAATGTCAGGGGGATTAGCAGGGTAAATGTGGTTTATGGGAATAGGGCCTGGGTGGCATTGTTGTCAGTACAGACACGATGGGCCAAATAGCCTCCTTCTATACTGAATGGATTCTATGATTCTATGATAAATAACTTTCTCCTTAGGTCTTTATTGAAGTTATTAATGGCCCTTGTATTTACGATCCTTAGTTTTAGACTCATCGGGTGGTATTTTACCACTTTTAGTCTAAGTGCTGGGCGGGCGTAGAACTAGGAGAGTTTCAGATCTGTCTTTTGGATGTGCTATCAGGCCCCCCCATACACACACTGCCTGCAAAATTTTGAGCGAGCCTGTTGCTCACTGCAGAAGCCTATGGACGGGGCTTAACATGCCCAGAAGCTTGCAAAGGGAGGCAGTGTGCATGTGCAGGTCTCTAATGCTGCACATGCGCATTAACAGGAGTCTGCCAGAAAAGAGAGAGCTGTCAGGCCCCTGCTACTGCAGGCAACCACCCCGTGCAATCACGGGGGTCTGTGGCCAAAGATGCAGCCCCCACAGACCCCCCTGCCACCCAGACCGATCACAGCCCTGCTACCCTAACCCCACCAATCGCTGCAGAGTAGCAGTGGGCTCCCTCCTTCCATTAGTAGGGGAGATCCTAAATGAATACTTTGCATCGGTATTCACAAAGGAGAGGGATGTGTTGACTGGGAGTGTCTCGGAGGGGAGTGTTGACCCGTTAGAGAAAATCTCCATTACAAGGGAGGAAGTGTTAGGTTTTTTAGGGAATAGAAAGACTGACGGGGCCTGATGGAATCTATCCAAGGCTGCTCAGGGAGACGAGAGATGAAATCGCTGGGCCTCTGACGCAAATCTTTGTCTCGTCACTGGACACAGGTGAGGTCCCAGAGGATTGGAGGATAGCTAATGTGGTCCCGTTATTTAAGAAGGGTAGGAAGGATAACCCGGGAAATTCTAGGCCGGTGAGCTTGACGTCCGTGGTAGGGAAGTTGTTGGAGAGGATTCTTAGAGATAGGATGTATGTGCATTTAGAAAGGAATAAACTTATTAACGATAGTCAGCATGGTTTTGTGAGAGGGAGGTCATGCCTCATTAACCTGGTGGAGTTTTTTGAGAAGTGACTAGAATGGTTGACGAGGGAAGGGCCGTGGATGTCGTCGTCTATATGGACTTTAGTAAAGCGTTTGACAAAGGCCTTCATGGTAGGTTGGTGCAAAAGGTTGGATCTCATGGGATAAAGGGGGAGGTGGCTAGATGGGTGGAGAACTGGCTTGGTCACAGAAGACAGAGGGTGGTAGTGGAAGGGTCTTTTTCCGGCTGGATGCCAGTGACTAGTGGTGTTCCGCAGGGCTCTGTATTGGGACCTCTGCTGTTTGTGATTTATACAAACGATCTGGAAGAAGGTGTAACTGGGGTGATCAGTAAGTTTGCGGACGACACGAAAATGGCTGGACTTGCAGATAGTGAGGAACATTGTCAGAGGCTACAGAAGGATATAGATAGGCTGGAAATTTGGGCAAAGAAATGGCAGATGGAGTTCAATCCAGATAGATGCGAAGTGATGCATTTTGGTAGAACTAACGTAGGGGGGAGCTATACGATAAATGGCAGAACCATAAAGGGTGTAGATACGCAGAGGGACCTGGGTGTGCAAGTCCACAGATCCTTGAAGGTGACGTCACAGGTGGAGAAGGTAGTGAATAAGGCATATGGCATGCTTGCCTTTATAGGACGGGGCATAGAGTATAAAAGTTGGGGTCTGATGTTGCAGTTGTATAGAACGTTGGTTCGGCCGCATTTGGAATACTGCGCCCAGTTCTGGTCGCCACACTACCAGAAGGACGTGGAGGCTTTAGAGAGAGTACAGAGGAGGTTTACCAGGATGTTGCCTGGTATGGAAGGGCTTAGTTATGAGGAGAGATTGGGTAAACTGGGGTTGTTCTCACTGGAAAGACGGAGGATGAGGGGTGACCTAATAGAAGTGTATAAAATTATGAAAGGCATAGATAGGGTGAATGGTGGGAAGCTTTTTCCCAGGTCGGTGTTGACGTTCACGAGGGGTCATAGGTTCAAGGTGAGGGGGGGGAGGTTTAACACGGATATCAGAAGGATATTTTACGCAGAGGGTGGTGGGGGCCTGGAATGCGCTGCCGGGCAAGGTGGTGGAGGCGGACACACTGGGAACGTTTAAGACTTATCTAGATAGCCGCATGAACGGAGTGGGAATGGAGGGATACAAAAGAATGGTCTAGTTTAGACCAGGGAGCGGCGTGGGCTTGGAGGGCCGAAGGGCCTGTTCCTCTGCTGTATTGTTCTTTGTTCTAGTCTCTTCTCCCCCCATCATTGCCCTCCACCATTAACCCTACCCCCTGGCACTGCTTGGTGAAGGGACACCCCCCCTCCTTGCCCTCAGCCTCCCCAGGGGACTTCAATAGCCTCCGGTTCCACCAGCAAGGCCAAGTTGACTGCTCCCCATTCATGGGGAGCATGTCACCTTCGCAGGTGAGAACCTTTCCCGGCGAGGTCACAAAGGTAGGTGAGGTCACAAAGGTAGGTGAGCCCCAGACGATTGACTGCCGGGCTCGCTAAATGCTTATTTAAGTAAATTTCAATAAATTAACCTGCCTCTTGCCCATTTCTGGCGAGAGGCTGACCGCCTGGAAATCTGGCGCTCGTAAAATAGCGCTGGTCGTGAAAATTGGCGCCAGTCACATTAATCACTTTACGCTCCACTTTACGATCACATCATGCCTGAAAATGGGCACAACGCAATGGTAAACCCCGGCCATCTTCTCTCAGTCTCTTTGAACAATGACTATTTATAGCTTTTCACCATTTAGAAAGTATCCTCATTTATCCTTTTTAGGTCCAAAGTGGTTCATATTTGCTTACATGGAAATCTATTTGTCACAGTTATGCCCTTCTGTCATCTATCCATATCTTGTTGTAATTTTACACATACATCTACACTGTTCACAAACCATAGAATCCCTGCAGTGCAGAAAGAGGCCATTTGGCCCATCGAGTCTGCACCCACACCCTCCCACCCTATCCCATAATCCCACTCATTTACCATAGCTAATCCACCTACATACATGTCTTCGGCCACCAAGGGGCAATATAGCATGGCTAATCCACCTAACCTGCACACCTTTGGACTTGCACATCTACCACATCTTTGGTCTCCCATCTTTGTGTCATTAGCAGACAGCAGTTAAGTCATGGAATCCTACAGTGCAGAAAGAGGCCTTTCGGCCCATCGAGTCTGCACCGACCACAATCCCACCCAGGCCCAATCTCCATAAAACCATGCATTTACCCCAGCTAGTCCCCCTGACACTAAGGAACAATTTAGCATAGCCAATCCACCTAACCTGCACATCTTTGGACTGTGGGAGGAAACTGTAGCACCCGGAGGAAACACATGCAGACACAGGGAGAACGTGCAAACTCCACACGGACAGTGACCCAAGCCGGGAACTGAACCTGGGTTCCTGGTGTTGTGAGGCAGCAGTGCTAACCACTGTGCCACCGTGCCCCAAGTTTCTGGGCTCATCAGGATAAGTCAGGGTAATTCAATATTTTTAACCCTGAGTTAAGTAGATCCTTGATTGCCAGAGCAGGTCAAAGAGTATAGGGAGAGAGTTCAAACCCCAATCCAATCAGCCATGATGTTATCAAATGGCAAAGCAGGCTTGAGGGGCTGAGTGGCCTACTCCTGCTCTTAATTTATATGCTGCAGCAAACTATCCCAGAGACACTCAGGATATTCACTCTCTGACATACTGGTCAATTAAATGACAATTAAAAGCTTATTTCACCCTACTCAGCCTTTTCTAAATGTTTATCTAGCCTTAACATTTATATAAGCTACCACCTCACCGGTGATAACAGGGGGCCAATGCACAATCCTTGCTAGAGTCTTAAATCCTTTCTTCTTTTCTAGCATGTTCTGTTTTTATTCCTATTTCTGCTTCCTGGTTTAATTCCTTTACATCTTTTAGTTTTCCCTTTACCTGTAGTGCAACATCTGACTTTCGATCTCTTCCCTTTAGTTTGTTTTCGATCTTTTATTTAATCTACCTTTTTCATCTGAGCACTCCCTCACCTAACTTCCTCCTCTAAAGTTCTTGTGACAGCCCTATCTACCCTTTTCTGACTAGGATTAGGTCCCAGCCTGGTTCAGGTCAAGCGCATCCCATTGGTACAGTTCCTTTCTGTCCTCGTGCTAGTGCCAGTGATCTTTGAAATGGAATCTCTTTTTCCCACACCCCTTCTTCAACTACATGCTGATCTGTTTATCCCAATGCCAATTTGCATGTGGCTCAGAAGTGATTCAGTGGCTTAACCCTTGTGGCCCTCTCCTTCAACTTAGCTCCTAATTCCCGGCATTCTCCAAACAGGACCAATTGCCAAATTTTTCTGACATTGTTGGTTCAAAGTGGATCATAACAACTAGATCCTCCCCTTCATTCTCAAATATCCTTTCAAGTCACTTCAAGATGTTCCTTACCCTGACAGCTAATCAACAACAAACCATGTGGAGCGCTTGATGTTGTCTTGCCTTCCTCCTGCTTTGGACAGCCTACTGCTCCAAAGTGCCATGGTCTGCATTCCAACTGCCTTTCTGGCAGTCTTTATTGTTATCCTTGGAGGTAGCATGTACATTGTGCCTGTTGGACAGGATCAGGTAGGAACAGAAGTAGATGAGTGAGTTGCGATCTGTGATTCCAGTAGTGCTGACTTCAGCAGGTAAATAGTTGGTTTTGAGATTCTGGTGTTATGCAGTTCAGTAAGAAGTCTCACAACACCAGGTTAAAGTCCAACAGGTTTATTTGGTAGCAAATACCATAAGCTTTCGGAGCAATGCTCCTTCGTCAGATGGAGTGGTCTCTGTTCTCAAACAGGGCACAGACACCTAGAAACTTGCTGTCTGTAAGTCGTTCTGCAGTTTGGCAGAGAAGCTTCCTTGCTTCCAGTTCAGCTACAATCCTTGCTGGCTTGTCTGAATTCAACAATCAGAGATAATGATATACCAGCAAGAGCTTTTTTGCAGAGCTGCTGCTGCTATCTTGCCTCTTGCTTCTGTATCTCTCACACACACACACACTTTGACACTTCCAGTACAATTTCACATACACACACACACACACACTCGGGCCATCTTATCTGCTGGCTTTTATTCCAGTCTTTGTATATTTCTGGAAGGTGAAATCCACAAAACCGTCTGCTCTGTTACTCACAGAAGTCTTCACCGGCGATGCCAATTAGTTTCTGGATGATTTAGAAGTATTCTTGCCTGGAAAGAGGGTGGGGTCCCCATTGTCGTCCAGACCACTAGAAATTCAGCCAGTGACTGATTTTACATCTTCAGCCATTTTTTGGCTTGTATGTCTATTTAAAAAAAACTCAAGTCTTATTTTATGTCCAATGTTTCCTGCTGTAATTTAGTGTTTTTTCCTACATTACTCTGACACTTGTGATGTTTTATTGATTTGTGAATATGCATTCTTTCAGCCTTTTGCTCCTCCTGCCTTATTTAGATTCTTATTGACAAAGGAGTTAGCCCCCTTATTCTTCCGACCAATAAAAGCTCCAGTTCACTTTTAAGCATATTGAAATTGATTTGCAATATTGGGGAAACTAGATAACACTATCATGAACACAAACTCTTAAAGCTGTTAAAGAAACTCACATAGACGCCACTCATGGGGAATGACATTCTCCAGGGAAGGGAGCCTGGACTACATGTACCTGGATGGCACTGCGGAGTTGATGCTTACTGCACTCTGAGGTAAACCTAGCAAATCACTCAGTGGTACAATTGTTTCAAGATAAATGTCCTTCGCCATCATCTCTGGCCAAACCACTCCAGTAATTGTGAACTTTTCAGCAATCATAGAATTCCTACAATGCAGCAGGAGACCATTGTCCATCAAGTCTGCACCCAACAACAATCCCACCCAGGTCCAATCCCCATAACACCACATATTTATCCTACTAATCCCCCTGACATTAAAGGGCAATTTAGCATAGCCAATCAACCTAACCTGCACATTTTTGGAGTGTGAGAGGAAACTGGAGCACTCAGAGGAAACCCATGCAGACACGGGGAGAACGTGCAAACATTGGCAGTCACCCGAGGCCAAAATTGAACCTAGGTCCCTGGCACTGTGAGGCAGTAGTGCTAACCTTCACGTCACCATGTCTCTCATATTGTCCACTCCTCAAGAACGCTATTTAAGAAAACAAAACCTTTAAGCGATTAACAGCAGGTTAGTTTTTACTGACCCTGAAAGATTTGCTGGAATATCTTGGTGCACTTCATCTCCCATTTTGCACCAGTCTTTTTTTCTCATATGCAGTATTAACATTGTTTTTAACAGCAAACATTTCCTTGTCATGTTCAAAATCAAATTGGAGCAATTATATGTTTTGCCACTCTAAAATGGGACTCTGAAGTTTGTTGAGAAATCTATATCTACCTTAGTCTGAAATTCGGAACTCCAGTTGCCGACAAACCTAAGGCCTCCCTCACATGAGCTAAGTAACTGTTCACACACATGCTGTTTGATTATTTTTTATTCTTTAGGCTGAGGGCAGGCCCTGTGCAAAAGAGAGGAAGGAGAATGGTGCACAAACTAGTTCAGGTGACCTAGAACAGCGCACCTGTGTGTGTCCCAGGGAACAGGACACTGAATGTAGATAGGGAAAGGTCCCAAACCAGGCAGAGGGATGGGAAGAGGTCCCAGAAGAAAGGTCCAGGGTAGGGGCAAAGATAGAAGCCAGAAATAGGTCTTGTTAAACTAAAGGAAAGGAACAGAAACATAGGCTCCAAATTAAGGAAGGAGCTGCAGGGAGCAAGCTTTAAGCAAAGTGGGCAGGAAAGAAGCTCTGGAGATCCAAGAAAGCAGCCGAAGGTTGGTCATTTCATGCTGCAAGCTGTTGGGGCAGAGGTACCCCTTTGGAGTAGTAGGTGCTCTGCTTGGCATGGCTGAAGATCTGAAATTGTGCTTGGAAAGTGACTGAGTGTACTCAGAAATGGAGGGAAAAATAACCTGAGAAGGTAAGATTGCAATCCTGTGAGTTGGAATTTTGTTGAAGCCATCCAAGTGAGAGTGACTTTTGGAGAGAATTCCTCAAATGCGGATATTTGAAATCCTCATAAGGTGATGTTTCAGTGAGATGGTTGACTCACAATGTGACAAATGTCTGGGTGGACTGTTGAGAAATCCATGAAATCAGGTTTGGTCGCATCTGTCATTTACTCTGTAGTGTGGTGCGTTTGACCACAATTATTGGTTAATCCTCATGTACCTCATAGTTACCCTGAAGGTCAGAATAGGCAGCAGATACTCTTGCTGTTCCACCTTTCTGAGCTTGTGTAGTAAAGTTTATTTACTAAAGCTCTGATGAACGGTCACCCAGACTCAAAACCATTGGCTCTATTCTCTCTCCACAAATGCTGTCAGACCTGTTAAGATTTTTCAGCATTTTCTGTTTTGTTTTTCAGATTCCAGCATCCGCAGTAATTTACTTTTATTATAGTAAAGTCTATTTTTGTCTGTTCCAAGCCCATTGAATCTTGTGGCTTTATTTGCTTAGTAAATGTCCTGGATCTCAAATTCTCTCCACTTTAAACAAAACTTACTTCTCAAAATGTCTTGCACCATTTAAAGTCTGCTATAACTGTTCATCCTGGTATTGTGAGACTTCTTACTGTGTTCACCTCAGTCCAACGCCGGCATCTCCACATCATAACTGTTCATCCACCAGGTGGAGTGCGAGCCAGCCTTGCAGCGATTAGAAAAGGCTGTGCACTGTGCACTAACTGGAAGAATAAAGCATGCATTGTTCAAATACCTTGTTCTCTGGTTTGTTTCAGTGAATTTCCGTGACTGCAGTCCAGCCACTTATCTTTCTCCAATGATCAAATAAATGAAAAAATTTTTGTTTAATGGCTGGGTGAGAATGTTTGAAAACGACCTGTACCAAATGAATATTTGGACTGTACAGCTGGTCCTTAAACAACCATATAGCCCTGGCTATGGAAGCAATTAGACATTTGGTTGAATGAAAACCATGTCGATTAAAGCTAATACATATCCTCCTTATTCCTTAATTCTCTTAGTACTTAAAAATCTATCAACACCAGTCGTCAATAGACTCCATGGACGGGATTTTCCAGTCATTCCCGCCAGCGGAATTTTCTGGTCATTCCAGCCAGCGGGATCCTCTGATCCAGCCGACAGTGACCCTCACCCACTGTGGGTTCCCCAACGGTGAAGGGTGCAAAAAGTGGAAGATCCTGCCACTGGCCAATGGCAAAACATGCCACGGAGGGAGAGTGGAAAATCCTGCCCAAAGACTGGGCATCAACAGCTCTCTGAGGGAGAGAATTCCAAAGATTCACTACTCCTCGAGTGGCGAACCCCTTCTTCTAAGTCTGTGACCCCGTGTTTTGGATTCACTGGCTAAGGGAAATATTTTGTCAGCATCTACCTTGTCAAGCTCCTTAAGAATAAATTCAATTAGATCACTTCAAACTCCAGGAAATATAGGTCTTCTCAATCGCTCCAGATAAAACCATCCCGTCATTCTAGGAATCAATCTCGCGATCCTTTCCACGTAGGGAAAGTATGTCCTTCCTTAGATAGGGAGACCTAAACTACACACAGTACTCCAGATGTGGCCTGACCAATACTCAGTATAATTGTTGTTAGTCCTCTTATACTCCCATCCACTTAAAAAGAAAACAATCATTTGCTTTCCTAATTGCTTGCTGTACCTGCATCTTATCTTCCCGTGGTTCATGTACAAGGACACCCAGGTCCCTCTAACTACAAACATTTTCCTGTCTCTCACTATTAAAAAATATTCTGCTTTTTAATTTTTCCTACCAAAGTGGATAACTTAATGTTTTGCCACATTGTATCCCAGTAGCCATGCCTTCACACATCTTTGAAGGGAGGCACGGTGGCACAATGGTTAGCATTGCTGCCTCACAGTGCCAGTGATCCAGGCTCGATTCCAGCCTCGGGTCACTGTCTGTGTGGAGTCTGCACGTCCTCCCCATATCTGCATGGGTTTCCTCCGGGTGCTCTAGTTTCCTCCCACACTCCAAAGATGTGCAGATTAGGTGGATTGGCCATGCTGAATTGCCCCTTAGTGTCAGGGGGACTAGCTAGGGTAAGTACATGGGGTTAGGGGGATAGGCCCTGGGTGGGATTGTAGTCAGTGCAGACTCAATGGGCTGAATGGCCTCCTTCTGCACTGTAGGGATTCTGATTCTATCTGACCAAACTGTTTCCAGCCTTCTGCTTCCTCCTTACTAGTTACCTCACAATCATTCCCCTCATTTGAGTGATCAATGTTGATTATAAATAGCTGAGGCTGAATTATTGATTTTTGTGATGCCCCAGTATTTACAGCATGCCAACATGTAAATACTCCATTTGTCTATACTATTTGTTTTCTGTCCATTAACCAGTTCTCAATTCATGCTAATGTATTACCCAATCCCATGAGGTGTAATTTTGTTTAATAATGTTTAATTTGCCAAAGATTATTTCTTAAAATAGGTTAGCTCCTTGAAAGCATTAAATCATTGCTTACTGGATTTGAAGCCGGCACTGATTAAATATATTCGCCAGAAAGAAAAGCAACAGACTGATTCTTTCAGGGATGTACGTGTTGCTGGCAAGGCCAACATTTACTGTCCATTCCTAATTGCTCTTGAGAAGGTGATGGCGAGTTGCCTTTTTGAACCACTGCAGACCATCCAATGCAGGTACACCTCAGTCCTGTCAGGGAGGGAGTTCAGGATTGTAATCCCATGACAGTGAAGGAAAATCACTGGGTGGGATTTTACAGCCTTGCTCATCCCAAAACCGTAAACCCCTGACAGGAAGTTGACACACCTTCCCATGCTCCGCCCCTCACCCACTCCGATTCTCACCCACTCCGATTCCCGTTGCGGGCAGGCTGGTAAAATTCCGACTTTCTATTAAGGCACATAGGGTAGAAAAGAAATGCAAGTAGCAGTTGTAAACAGTTATTCACCCTACAAGTATTCAACTGTCCTGGCAGTAGATTGCATACCTAGATAAAGGTCAGAAGTGCTGTACAGGAACATTCTTTTTGACTCGGATGTAAAGTGATTAGCCAGGTATGAAAACCTCCTAACAAGTCAACAAGTAGCAACCTGTGGAGTTGTTTCACCTGTGCATCCCCAGCATCCTCACACTCAACATCACACGAGCTGAATGATCTGTACAGGGCCAAGACAAAACAAAGAAACATGTCAAAACTATCCAGGAAGTTGTCAGCGTCGGACAGAGAGAAGGAAGATTTGACTTTCTGAAATCTTCCCAAAAGGTTCAGTGTACTAGAATTCCTCAAGTCAAATTACCCATTTTGCTCCCAGATTGGATCCTCAAAAATAGTTATAGAATCATAGAATCCCTACAGTGCAGAAGGAGGCCATTCAGCCCATCGAGTCTGCACCAACAATCCCATCCAGGCGCTATCCCCGTAGCCCCACATCATTACCTCGCTAATCCCTTTAACCTACACATCCCGGGATACTAAGGGCAATTTAGCATAGCCAATCAACTTAACCCGCACATCTTTGGAGTGGAGTTACTGATGAATGAACTCAGATTAGTGCCGCGCTTGATACGATTGATAGTATAACTAGCACAAAGCCAGCTGAGAGGTCCAAATCCAACTCTGAAGAGGTGAACTTGATGAAAACAGAGAATGCTGGATAAACTGGGCGGCATGGTGGCAGAGTGCCAGCAGCACTGGCAACACTGCTGCCTCACAGCGCCAGGGACCCAGGTTCAATTCCGGCCTCGGCTCACTGTCTGTGCGGAGTCTGAACATTCTCCCCGTGTCTGCGTGGGTTTCCTCCGAATGCTCCGGTTTCCTCCCATATTCCAAGGATGTGCGAGTTAGGTTGATTGGCCGTGCTAAATTGGCCCTTAGAGCCAGATGGACTAACAGAGTAAATATATGCAGTTAGGGGGATAGGGCCAGGATGGAACTGTCAGTGCAGGCTCGATGGGCCGAATGGTCTCCTTCAGCACTGGAGGGATTCTATAATTCTATGAAACTGAGTAGGTTTGGCAGCTTCTGTGGAGAGAAAATCAGAGTTAATGGAATTTTACCACCCCGCCTGCCCTGGGAACCAGGGCTGGCGAGGGGCGGAACATGGAAAGGCCAATTGATCTTGTGTGGGATTTTACGGTTTCGGGATGTGAGGCCGTAAAATCCTGCCCAATGTTTCGAATCTGTATGACTTCTTCAGAGCTTCTTCAGAGTGGGTGAACTGAGATCCCTCTTGTTACCACAGTTACATTAATTAAAGACGCCAAAGACCAACATGTCTTTTTCAACTAACCTGATGAGGTATATCCCAGGACATTGTGGGAGGCGAGGGAGGAAATTGCGGGCCCCCTAGCAGAGATATTTCAATCATCAACAGCCACAGGTGAGGTCTGAAGATTGGAGGGTGGCAAATGTTGTGCCTTTGTTTAAAAAGGGCTGTAGGGAAAAGCCTGGGAATGACAGACCGGTGAGCCTCACATCTGTAGTGGGTAAGCTGTTGGAAGGTTTTCTGAGAGACAGGACCTACAGGCATTTAGAGACGCAAGGACTGATTAGGGACAGGCAGCATGGCTTTGTGAGTTGAAAATCATATCTCACGAATTTGATTGAGATTTTTCAAGGGGTAACCGTGAAGGTAGATGAGGGCAGTGCAGTCGAAGTTGTCTGCATGGACTTTAGTAAGCCCTTTGACAAGGTATCGCGTGGTAGGTTGTTGTATAAGATTAAATCTCATGGGATCCATGGTGAGGTAGCCAAATGGATATAAAATTGGCTTGATGTCACAAGATCGTTATAGAGGGTTGTTTTTTCAAACTGGAGGGCTGTGACCAGTGGTGTGCCTCAGGGATCGGTGCTGGGTCCACTGTTATTTGTCATTTATATTAATGATTTGGATGAGAATTTAGGAGGCATGATTAGTAAGTTTGCAGATGACACCAAGACTGGCAGCATAGTGGACCGTGAAGAAGGTTATCTAGGATTGCAATGGGATCTTGATCAATTGGGCCATGTATTATTTTAATGAGAATATTTCAGACTGGGTTTGGTGCTAGAATGCCTTAATGTCGTGAAATGACAGTGAAATGTGTACTCCATTTCAACATTCTCAGCAAGCTAGCCTAAAAGGCAGTTTGTCCTAAAAATACTCGTAGTTTTGAATGTTGAATTGGCTGATAAATGGCAGATGGAGTTGAATTTAGATAAATGTGAGGTGATGCATTTTGGTAGATCGAACCAGGGCAGGACTTACTCAGTTAATGGTAGGGTGTTGGGGAGAGTTACAGAACAAGAGGTTTAGGGCTACAGGTTCATAATTTCTTGAAAGTGGAGTCACAGGTGGACAGAGTGGTGAAGAAAGCATTCAGCATGCTTGGTTTCAATGGTCAGAACATTGAATACAGGAGTTGCAATGTCTTGTTGAAGTTTATCCAAGACATTGGTAAGGACACACATGGAATACTGTGTACAGTTCTGGTCACTATTATAGAAAGGATATTATTAAACTAGAAAGAGTGCAGAAAAGATTTACTAGGATGCTACTGGGACTTGATTGTTTGAGTTATAAGGAGAGGCTGAATAGACTGGGATATTTTTCCCTGGAGCGTAGGAGACTTAGGGGTGATCTTATAGAGATCTATAAAATAATAAGGGGCATAGATCAGCTAGATAGTCAATATCTTTTCCCAAAGGTAGAGGAGTCTAAAACTAGGGGGCATAGGTTTAAGGTGAGAGGGGAGAGATACAAAAGTGTCCAGAGGGGCAATTTTTTCACACAGAGGGTGGTGAGTGTCTGGAACAAGCTACCAGAGGTAGTAGTAGACGCCGGTACAGTTTTGTCTTTTAAAAGAATTTAGACAGTTACATGGGTATAGAGGGATATGGGCCAAATGCAGGGAATTGTGACTGGCTTAGTGATTAATAAAAAAGGGCAGCATGGACAAGTTGGGCTGAAGGCCTGTTTCCATGCTGCAAACCTCTATGACTCGATCACCGGAACACAGAATAATGAGCCAGTCATGTAGAAACCTTGGCTGCCATATTCACCAATATGTAATTACTGATATACAGCTATTGTGTGCAAGTCAAATATTTAACTCCATAACTTTAGGGAAATGTAAAACTTCTATTCAGATCAGTAATGACCATCAGTGCTTTTTCTTATTTTCTATTCTCTGCTGAAAACATTGACTGTCTCTCCATGAGCCCCCAGGTACCTCAGCCATGGAGCTTTTATCCACGTGATCAGACATGGAACTTTGGAATTCTGTGGAATGGAGTAAGTGGGCATTGCAGTCAAGCTCAAAAGTCTCCATCGGAGATCTGTTAATTCAACACGGATCTGTCCGATTTGTATGACTTCACTGTTAGAGCATTCCTCTGAGATTTACTAAGTGGTTTCTGATTGGACTTTTCCTGTCAGTTAAAATTTAAGTTTAAGTTTTAAGTTTATTTATTAATATCACAAGTAGGCTTACATTAACACTTGTAATGTAGCTACTGTGAAAATCCCCTAGTCACCACACTCTGGCGCCTGTTCGGGTACACTGAGGGAGAATTTAACATGGCCAATTCACCTAACCAGCACGTCTTTCGGACTGTGGGAGGAAACTGGAGCACCCGGACGAAACCCATGCAGACATGGGGAGAACGTGCAGACTTCACACAGACAGTGACCCAAGCCGGAATCGAACCCAAGTCTGTGGCCTGTGAGGTAGCAGTGCTAACCACTGTGCCACCGTGCCGCCCCCTTTCAAGTCTAATCTGATAGGTATGGGATTTCAGCTAGGGAAGCTATCAGAAAGTGTGCCCTGAATGTACTGGAGACCGTGCCGATTTTCCTGTGGTGAATTTATGCTCAGGCTCCAGTTTAAACTTGTTAAGCCCGAACCCACAGACTACCAGTAAACTTGTTACACCAGAACCACAGACTGCCAGTAAACTTGTTAAGCCCAAGTCACAGACGACCAGTGAACCAGCATATTCAAGCAGCATAGTCAAATGTAACTTATGAGTTACTGCAGCAGGACATTACAGTGAAGAGTGGGATTGTAGGAAATGAGCTTTTCAGTCGACTGATTTAATAATCTTGGCCTGTCTTCTTAATTGGTTTCAATTGACTGTGGGTTATAAGCCTTACGTACCAAGGGCAGATCTAAAAAATAATGACAATGAGTTAATATAAACAGAGGTGCCTGAACTTCTTATGTAATGTATGGACCAGCCTGGAAGGGTGCAGCCAGCAGGAACTCTGCTCCTGACCCATATCCAATTTTGTCGGCAAACACTTTTAAAGTTAAAGTTTATTTATTAGTCACAAGTAAGGCTTACATTAACACTGCAATGAAGTTACTGTGAAATTCCCCTCGTCGCCACATTCCGGCGCCTGGTCGAGTCAATGCACCCTAACCAGCACGTCTTTCAGACTGTGGGAGGAAACCAGAGCACCCGGAGGAAACCCATGCAGACACGGGGAGAACATGCAAACTCCGCACAAACAGTGACCCGAGCCGGGAATCGAACTCGGGTCCCTGGCTCTGTGAGGCAGTAGTGTTAGCCACTGTGCCACTGTGCCTGACAGCTCAAAAAGATCACAGATACCCGAGCTATGTTGGCATAGCTAGCGCTTAAAGTTCCACAGCCTTTTGTACTATTTTATTTCATCCTGCCCAGATTCCACTATTTTCTGGTCACAATATCATGTAGGAACTCTCCATGCCATGAAGAGTGATGCATGTGGTGCTGTGATGAATTTTATGTGAGAACACTTCCATTTCCCTGCTTTACTCAATGGGATATTTTGAATGCAGAGTACAGCATATGCATTTCCATTCTTTGATTTTAATGGATATCACACAGGCTGTGAATCACAATGCACTGACCTCTCATTGTGCAAAGCTCCATGCTGACAGTGCTAAACCATAAGACATGCTCCCCCATAATGCAGGCCGGGAAATTCCTCAGACCGACTTTGCTGGATGATGTCCCATGAACAAAACCATGCTTCAGTTCATGGGACATCATCTGAGATCATAAAATTTAGGAGCAGAATTAGGTCATTCAGCCCATCGAGTCTGCTCCGCCATTTAATCATGGCTCAACCCCATTCTCCCGCTTTCTCCCTGTCACCCTTGGTCCCTTCATCAATCAAGAACCTATCTATCTCTGTCTTAAATGCGCTCAATGACCCGGCCTCCACAGCCTTCTGTGGCAATGAATTCCACAGATTCACCACCCTGTGGCTGAAGAGATTCCTCCTCATCTCACTTCTAAAGGGTTGTCCCTTTACCCTGAGGCTATGCCCGCTGGTCCTAGTCTCTCCTACAAATCGAGACATCTTCCCCACGCACACTCTATCTATTTGGTGGAAATCGTGCGGGGTTCGGATGAAGTCTGGTTTTACTGGCCACCAGTGACTTGCACTAAAGTAAAACTGGTGGAGTCAGGTCAAATCTAAGGAGCTTCTTGGCTATGGACACTCAGTAAACCTGCAAGCCTCTTGTTTCCTAGTAATCTAACTGATCACGGTATTTATCCATATGGCTGATCCTTTCTTTCCCGTTTGTCATTTGCATAATGGCATGGGAACCATTTGGCCCTTTACTCCCAGCATCAAACTTATCAAAATATTCGCGGGTTATTTTGGGAGGAAGGTGAAGGAAGCTCCCACTGATGGGAAAAGCATGAAAACTGTGCCCTTTACGCTCTAATGCACACATACCCCAAGGCAGTTTCTGACTGTGCTTCATACTTAAATAGGGGAAATACCAGGGATATTTATAACACCAGTTGGCAAGGCAAATTAGTTGTCACAGAAAAGTGAATGGAATATGGTCCCCAAAATCAGTGAGACAAAGCATTTACGAGAAACAGAATTTTACTCAGTCCTCGTGAGTGATTAACAGCATTTTTGTGTTTTACAGACAGAGGACATTGGTTTTCCATCTTCGTGGTAACAGTGCAGAATATATTCCCAAAAACAATACTTTAAAAACTTGAATGATTTTCTGCTGAGGGATTCTACCTCCTGCATATCCATTGGAACTCTGGTGCAGAAGCTATAGAAACATAGGAAAATAGGAGCACCTGAATTGGGAGCAGAAGTAGGCAAATTCACCCCTTCGAGCCTGCTCCGCCATTCAATCAGTTCATGGCTGATCTCTTCCTGATCTCAAATTCACCTCCCCACCTGTTCCCCATATCTCTTTAACCCATTTTTAAAAAAAATCAGAAATATATCTATCTCCTTCTTGAAACCATTCCACGATTCAGACTCCACCGCGCTATGGGGCAACGAGTTCCACAAATTCACCACCTTCTGCAGGAAGTAGTTCCTCCTCATCTCAGTTTTACACCTGCTGCCTCACAACCTATACCTGTGACCTGTTGTTCTTGATTGCTCCACAAGGGGAAAGCCCAGAGAAATACGGCGGCATAGTGGTTAGCACTGCTGCCTCACAGCACCAGGGACCCGGGTTTGTTTCCCAGCTTGGGTCACCGCCTGTGCGGAGTCTGCACATTCTCCCCATGTCTGCATGGGTTTCCTCTGGGTGCTCCGGTTTCGTCCCACAGTCCAAAAGACGTGCTGGTTAGATGCACTGGCCATGCTAAATTCAGCCTCAGTGTACCCGAACAGGTGCCGGAATGTGGCAACTAGGGGATTGTCACAGTAACCTCATTGCAGTGTTAATGTAAGCCTATTTGTGAGACGAATCAATAAATTTGAAATTTGTTCCGAGGTATCCTAACAGGCAGCATCAAGTTTACTGACCATCCTTCTGTCCATTCTCCCATTGTTGTAAGACCATGAGTTGTATTGGCAATTGTGACAGATACGTCCCAGATTGCTGATAACTAATATAAAGATAGGGAAATAGAAAACAACTGCTGTGCATAAAAATAAAGGCTGATTTACAAATTCTGGAGACCCTTACCCATCCAAACGCACACCCTGGGAAATCAAGGGGAAGCTACCATCATTTTCTGACCATTTGAATGAAAGAAAGCCTGGTATGTGCCCCCTCCGATTTTCTGGCCTGTCTGACTGCCAGATCCGTGCATTCATTACATTCTAGCTACCGAGTGAATGAAAAAAAGACAGGAGTAGACATTCCTTTCACAAATTACATATTCCGGATGTATCGCAGATAATCCAGCATTTATGCCATGTATTTTCCATTGACTGCAGATGTGCACTGATACTTTGGGGATATTTTTGGATTAGCCCCATTATATTACCAGGAATAATCAAAGTCAGTCACATCACAACGGTCTCAAATTTTCACTAAATAACAATCTTATGTTGCACCCTGGTGAAAATATAGCTCCCAGATTTCTGTTTCCTAAGTGGGGATGTTAGCTCAGCTGGCCAGACAGCTAGTAAGTGGATCAGATTAATGTCAACAGCAGAATTTGATTCCCGATCTAATAGACTTGGGGCCTACCCCCTTCATAGGATCCCTACAGAGGGAGGCCATTCAGCCCATCAAATCTGACAGAGTATCTTTCCCAGCCAACTTCCTGCCCTATCCATGTATTTACCCTGCTAATCCCTCTAACCTACACATCTTCGGACAATAAGGGGCAATTTAGCATGTCCAATTCACCTAACCTGCACGTCTTTGAAGTGTAGGAGGAAACTGGAGCACCCGGAGGAAACCCACACAGGCAAATTCCACACTGACAGTCGTCCAAGGCTGGAATCGAACCCAGGTTCCTGGTGCTGTGAGGCAGTAGTGCTAACCACTATGCCACCCTGCCGCCCTCCTTGTCCTACCTTTAGGAAAATGTACTAGCACTTTGCTGTGGTTTTGAGAATAATCACCTGTTCTCAGGCAGGGAACTCAAGAACACTATTGACCCTGCGGCGCTGGGCTGTTTGATTTCTTCTGGAACTGTGCATGCTTTTCTTTGGTCATCCTGACTTAAGGAACAATCACAAAGATGTTGTTGCAAATTTCATGCCATATCACTGGCAGCTGGGCAATGGATGAGGCAGCTCCAAACATTGCTCGTGCAGCCGGGAGTGCTTACACTTACTCAGCAGGGGTGTGGGAAGCAAGAGGAAATATTGGAGATGAAGATGCACAAGTACTGGGAGGGACAGATAGCAGTTGTATAGAGAATTATACATTCAGAAGTGAAGTCAGGGTAAGGGTGGAAGTAATGGGGCACGATTTTCCCATCGCTCCACACCCGACGATCAGTGCGGCGAGCTGGGAAAATAGTATGGAAAACTAAAAATCCGAAAGGACACAAAGTTTATTCGCATGAGATTGACTGGATTTCAATATCATTGGGGAGTTCAGCACACAAGCTTCCCCTCTCCTCTCACCTTCTCACCTCTCCAGCAATACGTCACACCAGCGTGAATCAGCACTGGTCTGCACTAGCGCAGATCTGGCCGGCTGGTCATGCCTTGGGGCTCAGAGACCATTGAAGCCCCTGGGTGGTCAGGGTCATTGTTGAACAGTGCCCATTGGACAATGTCCAACTGGCAGTGCCCACCAGACACCTTGTACCGGACATCAGGCACTGCTGGTGTGCCAGGGGTAGTGCATGGAGGTAGGGCCTGAGTGAGGCAATGACGGGGTGGGGCTATGCAGAGGGGCTATGCAGGGGGGGGCTATTAAGTGGGGGCATTGCAGTGGGGCTATGCAGGGGGGCTATGTAGGTGGGTCATGACGTGAGGGGCATGTTGGGGGTCAGCCAGGGGACCCATTGGGAGGGTTTGATGCCCCAATGCGAATGACCCATGTCAGGGTGGGGGAAGCCAATGCTGCCAATGAAGGGGGTGGGGTCTGATGTTCATGAGGGGTTTAGAGGGGTTTCCCAGTGCACCGTGAGATCAGGAACCCCTTGCAAAATGGCAGCCGAGCACTCTGAAGCCAGTTTCACCTGCGTGTTTAGTCTCTCCGCCCTCCTCCCCACCCCCTCACCCCAGCCAATCCCGTCCCCACCCCCATGCTGGCACCCAGCTCCCAATTTCCAAAAGAGTGATTGACTGTGGAAAGATTGCACTGCGGAGCGCTCCTGAGAGACTGCCATTGTTCACCTCATGTTTCTCACCATTAGGACACACAGACTTTTTGGGGCAAATTCAACCCATGATATCTAAGGGTTACTCTGCTTGTATATGAATGCATGCAGTATAGTAAATAACATCGTGGAGTTACAGGCGCACATTCCATTGTGGAAATAAGTAGGATTTTCCCAAACGAAAAAAACCAAAGGTGTAAGTTTCTGGGATTCCAGTGGGATTTTCTGGTCCTGCTGCAGTGAACGCAACAGGGGCAGCATGGTGGCACAGTGGTTAGTACTGCTGCCTCACAGCGCCAGGGACCCATGTTCAATTCCCGGCCTCGGGCCACTGTCTGTGTGGAGTCTGCACATTCTCCCCGTGTCTGCGTGGGTTTCCTCCGGGTGCTCCGGTTTCCTCCCACAGTCCAAAGATGTGCGGGTTAGGTTGATTGGCCATGCTAAATTGCCCCTAGCGTCAGGGGGATTAGCAAGGGAAATGTTTGGGGTTACAGGGCATGGGTTGGATTGTGGTTGGTACAGACTTGATGGGCCGAATGGTCTCCTTCTGCCCTGAGCACCAAATTCTCCATCCTCACTTGTAGCTGCGGAGAGATGTGAAAGGGACCAGGACGATTGCAAGGGGTTGGTGGGCAGGAGGGTGGGAAGAAAATTCCAGCCTGTGTCATCAGAGCGAGAATAATGGAGCGATGCACAGCGGTCTCTCAGATTGCTTCGCACCCACAATTGTTCCACACTCAGTCCCTCTTTTGGGTGCTCTTTCTGGGCATGATCTGGTTTGCACCATTGGAAAGGGACTGGGATGATTGCAAACTGTTTGGCGATGGGCGTGAAGCTGACCTTTAGGCCCGCACACTATTTTCCAAGATCGGCGCAATCTGCGCCAGGCACAGTGAGGTCAGAAAACCACCTCCATGACGTTGTGGCAATAACACAGATCTGGCTCAAGGAAGCACAGAGCTGGGTGTTAAATATTCCTGGGTACAAAGTGTTCAGAAAGGAAGGAAAGGAGGAGAGATGGTGGTATTGGGTAAGGAGTGCATTGCGTTTGTCGCAGAGGGTTCAAGGACGGAATCAATTTGACTGGAGCTAAGGAACAAAAAGGGTGAAATTACATTGCTCAGTCTAGTCTATAGACCATCAACTAGTGAGAAGAACATCAAAGAACAATCTGTAGGGAAATTATAGATAGATTCAAACATTATAGTGAAGTTATAATGGGGATTTGAATTACCTAAGTGTAGACTGTGACAGTCGGGCGGCACGGTAGCACAGTGGTTAGCACTGCTGCTTCACAGCTCCAGGGACCTGGGTTCGATTCCCAGCTTGGGTCACTGTCTGTGTGGAGTTTGCACATTCTCCTTGTGTCTGCGTGGGTTTCCTCCGGGTGCTCCGATTTCCTCCCACAGTCCAAAGATGTGCGGGTTAGGTTGATTGGCCATGTTAAAATTGCCCCTTAGTGTCCTGAGATGCGTAGGTTAGAGGGATTAGTGGGTAAAGTATGTAGGGATATGGGATTAGGGTCTGGGTGGGATTGTGGTCGGTGCAGACTCGATGGGCCAAATGGCCTCTTTCTGTACTGTAGGGTTTCTATGATCTATGGTAGTATAAAGAGCAGAGAGGGGCAAAAGTTCCTAATTATGTTCAGGACAATTTTCGAAAGCAATATGTGTCCAGTCTAACAAAAAAGGAGGGGAGGCAATGGCCTGGTATTATTGCTGCTAGACTATTAATCCAAAAACTTAGCAAATGTTCTGGAGACCCAGGTTCGAATCTCGCCACGGCAGGTGGTGACATTTGAATTCAATAAAAAAATCTCGAATTAAGAATCTACTAATGACCATGAAACCATTGTTGATTATCGGAAAAACCCATCTGGTTCCTTAACGTCCTTTAGGGAAGGAAATCTGCCATCCTTACCTGGTCTGGCCCAAATGTGACTCCAGAGCCACAGCAATGTGGTTGACTCTCAACTGCCCTCAGGCAACCAGGGATTGGCAATAAATGCTGGCCGGCCAGCCAGCTATGCCCATGTCCCATGAATGAATAAGAAAAGAACTATTGGACTTGGTTCTTGGAAATGAGGTGGGCCAAGTAGATCATGTACCAGGTGGGAAACATTTAGGAGACAGTGATCATTGTATCATAAGGTTTAGGATGAGAATAGAAAAGGAAAATAGGCAATCCACAGTAAAAATAGTTAACTGGGAGAAAGCTGACTTTAAAGGGGCAAGAACAGAGCTGGGCTGGTTAGACTGGAACAAAAGGTTGGCAGAAAACCTGGAGCTCAGCAATGGGCTACTTTCAAAACAGAAATAGTCCGGACACAGTGAAGTTATATTCCCTTAATAGGGAAAGGCAGCGCAAACAAATCCAGAGTTCCCTGGATGAAAAAGGAGATAAAAATTAAGGTAAGGAAGGAAAATGTGCTTATGAAAATACAGTTGAGCAGAATACAGAAGGTCCAGAGGGGAGTTGAAAATGCACATTAGAAAAGTGTTGATGAGAAAAGATCGGCAGCCAACATAAAGGGGAATCCCAAAGTCTTCTACAGGCATATAAATACTAAACAGGTGGTAAAAGGAGGGTAGGGCTGATTAGGGACCTAAAAGGGGATTTACACATGGAGTTATGGGACATGCTGAGGTTTGAATACTTTGCATCTATCTTTGCCAAGAAGATAGATGCTACACAGACCAGGGTGACATATGAGGAAATTGGGTCCATAGGAGTGTTCAAAATTGATAAGGAGGAAGTCATAGAGTCATAGAGGTTTACAGCATGGAAATAGTTCCTTCAGCCCAACGTGTCCATGCTGCCTCTTTTTTTAACCTCTAAGCTAGTCCCAATTGCCCGCGTTTGCCTCTATACCCATCTTACCCATGTAACTGTCTAAACGCTTTTTAAAAGACAAAATTGTACCCACCTCTACTACTACCTCTGGCAGTTCGTTCCAGCCACTCACCACCCTTCGTGTGAAAATATTGCCCCTCTGGATCCTTTTGTATCTCTCCCCTCTTATCTTAAAAGTGTTAAAATGACTGTCAGTACTTAAAGTTGACAAGGCACTGGGACCGGATGAGATGCATCCCAGGATATTGAAGGATGTGAGAATGGAAATTGTGGGGGCGCTGTCCATAATCTTCTCTAGATTCTGGGAAGGTGCCAAAGAAGTGGAGAGTTGCAAATGCAAACCATTGTTCAAAGATAGTTGTAAGGATAGGCCCAGCAATTACAGACCATTCAGTTTAACATCAGTGGTGGGCAAGTTTCTAGAAACAATTACTTGGGTTAGAATTAGTAGTCATATGGAAAAATGTGGGTTGATTAGGAAGAGCCAGCATGGATTTCTAAAGGTGAAATCATATTTAACAAACTTGCTGGAGTATTTTGAAGAGGTAACATAAAGAATCGATGAGGGTAATGCTGTTGATGTGGTGTTCGTGGACTTTCAGAAGGCATCTGATACAGTGCCACACAACAGACTTGTGAGAAACATTATAGCTCATGTAAGTAAAGGGACCATAGCATTGTGGATATTAATAGAGGCATAGAGTACAAGGGAAGGAGGTTATGCTGAATTTATATAAGACGCTGGTTAGACTTCAGCTGGAGTATTGTGCATAGTTCCATGCACCACACAATAGGAAGGATGTGAACACATTGGAGAGAGTACAAAAGAGGTTTTCAAGAATGGTTCCAGGGATGAGAAACTTCAGTTATTGGAGAGGTTGGGACTGTTCTCCTTGGAGAGAAGAAGGCTAAGAAGAGATTTAATAGAGATGTTCAAAACCATGAGGGGGCTGGGCAGAGTAGAGAGGGAGAAACTGTTCCAGCTCATAAAGGGATCAAGAACAAAGGGCACAGATTGAAGGTGATTTGCAAAAGCAGCAAATGTGAGAAAGAACTTTTTCGCACAGCAAGTGGTTGGGGGTCTGAAATGCACTGCCTGGATGAATGGTGGAAGGGGGTGCAATTAGGGCATTCAAGATGATTTAAATGATTTTGAATAAAAAATAGTGTGCAAGGGTATGGAAAAAGGCAGGAGAATGGCACTATATCATAATGCTCATTTGGAGAGTCAGTGTAGGCATGATGGGCCAAATGGCCCCTTACTGTACTATAACAACATTGGGATACTGTGATCTCCACCCTAGCACCCACATGCACTCTACAAGGTGCAAGCAGTGTTACCCCAGCAGTGCTGTTTTTTTAAATACTTTTCCAATTCAAACAAATCAAGTCCAATTCAGAGTCTCAACAAGTTGAGACATTTCCGATCCAAGCTCACAAGGCAGGGTATACAACCCCTACCCTGTCTTGGGCCTGATCTACATGAGCCAAGCTGATTGGAGTAGGTGGAGGTTTCCTCCTCCAAGGCTTGATCTCATTTGCATCTTAGCCAAAAAGGCCGAGATGCCACTTTAAAAAATTGCTTCAAATGAAAATGAAGCTTAAATGCAACCCAATGACCTCAACCAAGTGCAGCATCAGCAGACCACACTTGATCTTAGCCAAAAGGCCGAGAAGCGATTTTTAAAATTTTAAAAATACTTTTCCAATTCAATCAAATCAAATCCAATTCAGTCTCAACAAGTTGAGACATTTCCGATCCAGGCTGACAAGACAGGGCATGCGACCCTTTACCCTTTCTTGGGCCTGATCTACATGAGCCAAGCTGATTGGAGGAGGCGCAGGTCTTCTTCCTCCAAGGCTTGATCTCATTTGCATCTTAGCCAAAAGGCCGAGATGCCGCTTTTAAAAATTGCTTCATATGAAAATGAAGCTTAAATGCAACCCTGTGGCCATTACCAAGCGCAGCATCCGCATAACTACACTTGATCTTAGCCAAAAGGCCGAGAGGCAATTTGCTTTTGTTGGACTTGGTGTTGTATTGATGCCTGTTCTGTATCCCCACGCAGCATGTATAGCTTGTTTCTTCAGAAGGAACTCTTCAAAATGCAGCTAATGAAAACACAACAAAACTTACTCCAATTATAAATCAAAGAAAGGGTTTAACAAAGAAACTTCATTGCTCCAAACTTGGGGCCTCGCCCTGGGCCACTCCAAGCTCCCCACAATTTTACATAGTTCCATATTTATAGTGAGTCAGCTGGTCAGCTGACTATTACATCACTCTGTAATCGGTTCCATGGCTTACTGGGTCAGCTGACCCTTACATCTTGGTCCTATTAGTCACATTACATCCAATACAAAGTTGTCACCGGTTACATTCTAACATAGCTCACGAATTCTCCTATAAAGCCAGCAATCAGGAATTAGTAGTCAGTCAAGTATATTGCTGCTGAATAATAAATGAGACTAAAAATGTCCAACTAGCTTGCTTATGAAAAAGGGTGAGTTTATATCACATTGGGATAGAGTGTGGGAGCCTACATCGAAAATGAATTCAAACATAAAAGAAAAGGAATCACTGAAAACCACCTTTCTTTTAAATATTTGCCACTAAAAGTAAAAAACTGAAATGAATCATTTCTCCCAACGTTGGCTGTGTTGAAAGGAAGGTCGGTTGCAAATGATCAACATGCTTTCCTTGCCTTCAATCCTGGGTTTCCAATTTTAAGGGCAGCTGTATGATTTTCCCTCAGTCTCAGAGGGCAGTCATGAAGTTATAGTGGACATTCTTTGTCCATTCCCAGTGTGTCAGGTAAATTCAGAAAACATCAGTGCTTTGGAAGGAATGACTCACGTTTATACAGCACCTTACACAATCTTGGGTCACCCAACTGTGCGCTGGAGTACTCTTCAAGTGTCATCACTGTTAGAGGCAACTTGGTGGCCAATATGTGGACAGTGAGGACCCACAAATAAAATTGTGATGGTGATCAGATAATATGTTTTGAGTTGACGGATAAATATTGGCCAGGACGTAAGGGAGAACCTCTCTTCACTTCTTCAGTACAGACTTGGGTGCCTGTTGAATATCTCATCCAAAAAGCAGCATCCCTCACGGCACAGTGCTCCCAGCACTAAAGTGGCAGCCTAAACTTTATGCTCAAGTCTCGGGAATGGGATATGAACCCACAACCTTCAGGTTCAGAGATGAGAATAAAGAGTGAGGTTATTCTACTAGTATATGCGAGAAGTGGGAACGCACTACCCACAATGTTGCAAAGTGCAAGTTAGGTTTCCCTATTCCCAGGGTAAGCTCAGAACATTAACCCCTGAAGGACTAAACACCATTGAGAAGACCCCATTGCTGAAAGCAGACACTATCAGGAGACAGCTCCTGATGATGTGCTGGCAAATTCCTTTCAGCCCTGAATGTCCCTCATAACCGCGTCTGATTACCTTTTGATTTGATTTATTATTGTCACATGTATTAACATAGAGTGAAAAGTATTGTTTCTTGCAGGCTATACAAAGCATACCATTCATAGAGAAGGAAAGAAGAGAGTGCAGAATGTAGTGTTACAGTCATAGCTATGGTGTAGAGAAAGATCAACTCAATGCAAGGCAAGTCCATTCAAAAGTCTGACAGCAGCAGGGAAGAAGCTGTTCTTGAGTCAGTTGGTACGTGACCTCAGACTTTTGTATCTTTTTCCCGAAGGAAGAAGGTGGAAGAGAGAATGTCCGGGGTGCATGAGGTCCTTAATTATGCTGGCTGCTTTGCTGAGGCAGTGGGAAGTGTAGACAGAGTCAATGGATGGGAGGCTGCTTTGCGTGATGATTGGGCTACATTCACGACCTTTTGTAGTTCCTTGCAGTCATGGGCAGAGCAGGAGCCATACCAAGCTGTGATACAACCAGAAAGAATGCTTTCTATGGTGCATCTGTAAAAGTTGGTGAGAGTCGTAGCTGACATGCCAAATTTCTTTAGTCTTCTGAGAAAGTAGAGGCGTTGGTGGGCTTTCTTAATGATAGTGTCGGCATGGGGGGAACCAGGACAGGTTGTTGGTGATCTGGACACCTAAAAACTTGAAGTTCTCGACCTTTTCTACTTCGTCCCCATTGATGTAGACAGGGGCATGTTCTCCTTTACACTTCCTGAAGTCGATGACAATCTCCTTCGTTTTGTTGACATTGAGGGAGAGATTATTGTTGTCACACCAGTTCACCAGATTCTCTATCTCATTCCTGTACTCTGTCTCGTCATTGTTTGAGATCCGACCCACTACGGTGGTGTTGTCAGCAAACTTGAAAATCGAATTGGAGGGGAATTTGGCTGCACAGTCATAAGGAGTATAATAGGAGGCTGAGAACATAGCCTTGTGGGGCACCGGTGTTGAGGATTATCGTGGAGGAGGTGTTGTTGCCTATCCTTACTGACTGTGGTCTGTGAGTTAAGAAGTTCAGGGCCCAGTCACAGAGGGAGGTGCTGAGGCCCAGGCCACAGAGTTTGGAGATGAGTTTCGTGGGACTAATAGTGTTGAAGGCTGAGCTGTAGCCAGAGCTGTACCAGCTGTACCAGCCAGAAACCAATAGCATCCAGGAGAAAAGAAGCAGCTCAAAGGTCATCGAGCCAAATAAAATCACCTCTTTTCAAAGTTCTATCAGGAGCTACCTTTATTTAAACCCAGTTACAGCGTTCTGTTGCCAATAATGTTGAAGGCCAGTGCCGGAGATTAGCAAGGAGGCAGTGACAGTCCAGTCCTGAGGAGGAGGCAATTTTAAAACCTCTTGTTAAATTCACGGAAGAAAGAGTAGCCAATGAAAAGTCAGATGAGAATATGCTGGAGACACATTTTGGAACTAATTAATAGTCATGAGTGTACAGTATAATTTTCTGATCTTCAGTTAGAGAAGGGAGTTTTCATTGAGCGCCAGTCTTAATGTTAGAATATTCAACAGCAGCCATTTGAATAGGAAAACTGCATCTATGAACTGGATTAACTTCAGTTTGTTGGCACATATCGGAGCGGGTGGGAGTAGCTGCGATAAATGTGCAATCAGGGATCATAGAATCCCTACAATGCAGAAGGAGGCCATTCAGCCCATTGAGTCTGCACCGGCCTTCTAACAAAGAATCTTACCGAGGCCGTAACCCCTTAACCCCATGTATTTAACCCACTAAGCACCCGAACCTACACATCTACATATCGTTATGATATTTGGTGTAACGATTTGAATCAATGTTCTCTGCAATAGGCAGGTTGTGGGGCCTATTCCTAAGTATTTCACTTGTGATGCAGGTGTGCAAATGATATATAATATATATATATATATATATATATATATAGTGTTTATTTTTTATATTTCAGGAGAATGTTTAAAAATTCAGCTTTATGCTAAGGTAGTCGATACGTCTGGAAGGAATGCAGCTCAGATGCTGAGAGAATAGGATAATTACTCATTTTAGCTATGTAGTGTTTACATAGGAGAGAGTTTATGGATTTTTGTTTAGAGATGAAGTTTTCCCCTGGGGTTTTTGATTAGGATCAGTGACAGGGTCATGTGATAATGTGGTAAATGGGAGGAGCTAGGTTTCAGTTCTGACTGGGTTTGTTTTGAAGACAAAGATTTTCTACAAGCTGCTCTCCCTCCTCACAAAAACTCTCTGAAAGCTTCAAGGCACTTTACACTCCTTATATCAAGTTTATTTATCATTGCTAACTGTATTTAAAGTGGTTAAGTCTGTAAGAAGAATGTTGCTTGTTTGAAACTGAAGCAGTAATAAGATTGAAATTAAAGTTCTTTCCTTTCATTTTTTAAACTATTGTTCAACTGTTAAGAGTTAAGTTGCTTCATTTTGTTAGAGTTATACTTAAACTGTGTTATTAAATAAAGTTTGTTTTTACTGTAAAAGATCCCTAATTTGTCACTGGAATTACTCCTGGAGTCTGGAGTGAAGCATCCTATCCTTTATGCCGAAACATAAAATTGTTGGGGTCTAATCTGGCTTCAGAAGATAATTTGGGATTCTGGTTCAAGACCCAACATATTGCAATATAAAGAAGTAAAAATTGGTAACAGAACAGATGTTTCCTTTTAGCAAACATGACCAGATATTGGGAGCAGCTACCAAATATATATTTTTTAAGTTGCTGGTAGCCGGCCCTTGGTCAATTGCTCTTTGAAAACGGCAGGTGGACATTTATTTTCAACTTAAATTGCAATGCCACCTGTGTGTGCGTTTAATGAACTGTCCGAGCCCATAGCAGACAGAATGTGATCATAATACAAGTGTTCATATGAGGAAACAAAGTGCATTTATATTACACCTTTTAGGACTACACGATGTCCCACAACACTTTTATTTTTGAGGTGTAATCACTATTGTAAAGTAGGAAATGCAGCACCCACGAAAAGCGATCCTGGCTGGAATTTTATGGGTTGAGAAGGAAGAGGGTGATGGTCAAGGGTTGTTTTTCCGACCGGAAGCCTGTGTCCAGTGGTGTACACAGTAAGAAGTTTAACAACACCAGGTTAAAGTCCAACAGGTTTATTTGGTAGCAAAATCCACACAAGCTTTTGGAGCCTTAAGCCCCTTCTTCAGGTGAGTGGGAATTCTGTTCACAAACAGGGCATACAAAGACACAAACTCAATTTACATGAATAATGCTTGCAATGCGAATACTTACAGCTAATCAAGTCTTTAAGGTACAAACAATGTGAGTGGAGAGAGCATAAACACAATGGGCCAAAGGGCCTCTTTCTGTGCTGTAAAACTCTATGATTCTACCATCAAGTGGTGGATTATCTGCATAAGATTGGATGGGATGGTGGGAAATACTGTGCCCATTACCTACCTGCCTCTACTCGTACTTTACCAATGGTGGGGTACGTGGCAGGCAACTTATTATGCTCTCTCCACTCTTTCAGATATAGAATCACAAGGGCTGAAAGTAGGGTTCATGATGTGTAGGCCCAGCTTGCCAGGAACAACCTTCTAAAATTTCTTTGTGTTTTTCCCCAGGCTCTAGGATGCCAACATTGAGGCCAAATGGTAGTGAGATCAGCACAGTCATTCTTTTCGGAGAGTTGGCCTATTAAGGATGATGAGTCTGGTCTCAAGTCTGTAGGCCCAGGTCAAAGGGCCAACAGCTCTGAAGCCTCGGCAGCTCCACACAGGCAGGTTCGGGACTGCGTGGGTGCCTCAACATGGAGGAAGAGTTGAGCATTCAGCAAAATAAACTGTGATCATAGCATGCCTGGCCATCATTGCTGAGGAGTGGTCCCTCCACAACAGAATGGCCTATGGCCACACCCTTCAGTGAATCCATGCTGGGCTGCTTTACAAGTTACATAGAATCCCTACAGTGCAGAAGGCGGCCATTTGGCCCATCGAGTCTGCACCGACAACAATCCCACCCAGGCCCTTTCCCCACATATTTACCCTGCTAATCTGCTGACACTATGGGGCAATTTAACATGGCCAATCAACCTAACATCTTTGGACTGTGGGAGGAAACTGGAGCACCCAGAGGAAACCCACGCAGACACGGGGAGAACATGCAAACTATACACAGACAGTGACCCAAGCCGGGAATCGAGCCCGGGTCCTTGGCGCTGTGAGGCAGCAGTGCTAACCACTGTGCCACCCATACACTGCTGATCCCTTTCCAGCCTGCCATCAGGAAGCTGCTAGCCCTCCAGCCACGGGCTGTGGCGACGAGAGGAAAAATCCAGACAACGTGGGCATGACCTTACTGCCCGCTCACACCACGCTCCCAGCTGCGGTGAAGACGGAGAATTTGATGACAAGACAAATCCCTGTTCACTGTAGCAGGATGAGAGAAACCCGCTGGCGTGAACGGCTGGAAAATTCTGGCCAGTAAACAGTACCTCAGCTTGCACTTTGATCAGTCCAACTGGCTACCCAAACACCAGCCGTGTTTGCGGCTGTGTCCAGAGAAATAGACCAGAGATGGGAACATGGTGGCAGGCCAGCACACAACCAGTAGTAGGAATCTGCCACCCTCAGACCTGCCTTTTCCTCCACCCCCGCCAAGGAAGAATCCAGCCCCACGAGTCCACATATTCCCAGTGTATGACTCTCTAATCCTAGTTCTGTGCCAAAAATGAAGATATGTATAATTGATGTTCGGGTACACGTTTCACTTTTTAACATACTTGAGAGATTACATTTTGCGTTTTCCACATCAGCCTTTTACTGTTAATCTTTCTCCAGGATTGGATATATCCACTTACTATTTTTTCAAGCACGTAAAGATTGCTTTGTATTCTTCTATTTATATTTTTGTTTCCTGGTTGTAGTTTGGGTGGTAATGTGTGTGTGGGGGGGGGGGCGGGGGGGGGGGGGCGGGGGGGGATTCTCCCAAAAGTGCTGAATTGGAGGGAAAACTGTTCTAAATCCCGACTGTTCTGTCAGTTCAGCTTCTCACCTGAATCTCCGCACTCTGTGCACTGCAGAGGTCCCAGTCGTGAATCTCATTAAAAACCCAGGGGGAGGACGGGGCCTATTCGCGCCAGAGCCTGACAGTTCTGGAAACACTGCGCATGCCCAGTGGCCCCAATCTGTCAGACTCCCCATTTGTTGGCCAGCCCACTCACTGGCCAGTCCGGGACCCCCGCAGTGCTGCCCCTCCAGCCTCCTCTCCCACGGCCCGATCGTGGCCCCCACAGCAATTCCCGGGCCAGCCCTGATGCTCCTCTGTCCTGGAGTGCCCCGAACCACAGCCCCCCCCCGCCAGCAGTGGCGATCCCCCCCCCCCCCCCCAGTCCCGGAGCACCCCAATGCACAGCCTATCCCTCCAGCAGTGGCAATGACCCCCCCCTCCCCGGAGGCAGACCACCCCCCCCCCGGAGGCAGACCACACTGCACCCACCCCCCCCGGAGGCAGACCACCAACCTCCCCCCCGGAGGCAGGCCACCCCCCCCTTGGCAGACCCTCCCCACCCCAACTGCTGCCCTCCCTCCATCCCAAACCGATCCTGTCTGCAGAGTGGCAGCGGGACCCCCCTAAGCCCCACCCACAATAGGCCCCACCCCCTTGGCACTGCCCAATGCCCGATGGGCAGTGCCAAGATGCCCCCTGGGCATGGGCACTTTGCTCCTTGGGCAGTGCCAGGGTGCATAGGCTGGCACTGCCAGGGTGCCCATGCTGAGGGGGCACCCACCCCCCACCACCCGACCCCCTGGGGGGCCCCGTTTGCCCCCCCTTCACTCCAGCAGGGTCTCCCGCTAGTTCCCCGAACATGGGGAGCTACTCTAAACCCCGCCGGAATGAAGTACCCCTGGCGGGGTGGGAGATTCAATCGGGACCTGAGAGGTCCCAATAATGAACTAATATACATATTTAATAATTTAAAAAAGATTTAAATTACTTACCTGCTTTCCAGCATGGTCTGACCGGTGACTGTTCTCCAGCTCTGGGAGATGTGCATGTGTTCCCAGCGCATGCGTAAATACCGGCACAAGGCCGGCGATGAGCCTCCCCCACTGCCACCCGACAGAAACGTTGCAGGTCGCGATGGGAGGACCGCGGCCATGGTTTCTGAGTTCCTCGTAGTGTCATGGAAATTGGCTTTATGTCAAATAATGATTTTTAATCCACCAACTGGAAACCTTTTAAAAGCAGACTTTCTAAACCTTGCGGGTGATGTGAGCTCACAGCTAAAGACAGCCACACCAATTTGCAGCACTGTCCGTTCCAAATACCAACCTATTGGCATGTTGACCCGGATTTTCATTCCAGACTTAAATCCTGTGGGGTTGGGGAGTGCATGGAGTCCAGTGGGAATTTACACCAAATCTTGCAGAGAGCTGGTGCATACTTGATGGGCCAAATGGCCTCTTCCTGCACTGTAAAGATTGGGCGATTCTGTGAATCATGCGATGTTGCGCTCAATAATTACACAGTCGTGGGTTTCCCTACATATTGTATGGTGGGGTGGGCTGATTGACATGTACCCAATGTCATATCCAGGCACCATGTTTAAAAGGCACCCAGATATCAACGTCTTTGTTGGCAATCCCAATGTGGAAGGAGGAGATGGCCCAGTGATCCCAGGGAGCTCTGGCCACCAGATTCAGCGACCCTTCCCTTGATGTGCTGCTTAATGCAGTGGAGACCAGGAAGGGTGTCCCCTCGCCCGAGGATGGAAGGAACAGGTCGAGCTGCGTGACCAACCCTGCAGGACAGGAAGTCCCCAGGGTGGTCAGTGCCGACGGCCTCCACCGGAGGGCTGTCCTGTAGTGCCCAAAATGGATGAATGACCTCATCCACTCTGCCAAGGTAAGTGAACGCTCAAATGCTCACACCTCACCTCACTGAATGGTAAAGAAGACTTGGGCCATGGTGGCAAGGGCACCATCCATGTGACCTATGCCTAAAATAACCACTCAACATGATAAAGTGATGCCTCACAGATCCACGACAATCCACCTAGTCTGCAGGTGCAGAGATCACTGCAGGTCCCTGACCCTCCCCCACTGAGAGCTCAGACACAATCTGAGAAGCCACTGAATTCAGTCTGCAACCAGCTGAGTCACTAAACTACAGACTGAATATTCCCATCATTTTTTTTGACTGATCTACCCTTTCCCATTCTGTAATCTATTAGTGTGTGTCTGTGTGATCTTTGAGTGTGTGTTGTGAAAGCCAGGGTGTTACTTATTATTTGACTTAGATTGGCTTCAGCATAATAATTCTTTGTCAAGTCAAGAAAATCTGTCCGATTGGTTCTTTTGTGATCACAGCATATAAACAGTTAAGTACTCACTAAATTGGCAAGTATACCCTTTAGAATAAGAACAGTCAAACGAGGAGAGGGAAAAGAGGGAAACCATTGGATCCGTCATCTCTTGATCTTAACAATAAATAGACAAAATAAGAGGAAATGCAGTCTGTTATTCATATGGTGACATCTTTGCTTCGAAGAATGAGAGTGCACAGCTAATGCAATACAAGCAAACACTGAACATAATCATTCCCTCTGGAGATTAGGAGAGGTTCGGTTTGTACATATGTTACCATGGGGTCTAAGGGAGTTTCCATTGCTATGACGTGCCACATAATGTGATTTAACTGTTGAAGAGGAACAAATTTGCAAGTCCACTTTCGGCAGAATTAATCTTCACCTGACCTATTAGTGGCCGAATTAATGTTTGCAAGGCAAGTTTAAGATTAGAAATAAATCAAAACACACAGTTTGAAATGTCTTGATGAAACATCATACATGGTATTATATTCACTTCTTTTCCTTCTGTTGCTTAATGTCATGTCCCATTCTCTGTCTGGAATGATAGACATCCTCTGACCGCCACACACCATCTTCCCAATATCACAGGATATGTAAAAGAAGCTGTACCCCATTCAGAGTCACGATGGGCCAATGACTTCCTTCTGCACTTTAATAATTCTGTGAATTGGTGACTCTGTGATTTCCCCCTCCCCAATTCCTTTTCCCTCATCCCTCTGGGGAACTCGCAGGCTTCCATTTGGCAGTTCCCTTTCATAGTATGCTCAAGGTTAGCAGCAGATGTGGAGAAACGTTCAGATTTTTTTCCCCCTGCCCTCTCTTTGTCACAGTGCTTACGGAATGTATTTCATAAAGATTTCCAAGTAACTGATTGCGCAGTGAAGAATTTTTCACAGAATTGACTATAGCAGAGCCAAACTGTAAAATGTCGCAGAACACTATCTATTCCAGTTAAGTCCTTGGTTTAAATAAGCTCTCTGCCACTGTATTAAACTTTAATGAAGAACACTTGGTAACATTAGAATGGTGATGGGAAACCTTGTAACATTGATGAAGCTGTTCTGTGTCTTTATTGGCACTTACAAACTTGGGAGAACACGACTCGTACAATGAGGACAGAAAGCAGCATGTAGCAGAATTCCAGAAATAGTTCATGACAGCGATAATGTTAACTCAAATTGTGCAGTACTAGGGTGTTCAGAACTGTAAGGGTTAATGTGGGACTGGGGCGACAGTACTGCCCACATGATGATGTAGAGCAAGCTTGTCCAACTGGCAGCCCTGAAGAACTTCCATGTGTCCCACAGAGCCCCTCTATGGGGGGAGGTTTCCCATTCCACCCACCACGCGAATAGTTGCGGGTGGGTGGGGGGTGGGGGGAGGGGGGGGCTGGGGGGGTGGTGTGGGTGTACCATGCAAATATTCATTGACCTCAGGTGGGATTTTCCAGTTTTGAGATGAGCACGGCTGGAAAATCCCACCTGATGTGCCCCACAATCCCTCAATGTGTCCCAGAGAACCCCTCTATGTGTCTCGCAGAGCCCCTGAATGTAGCTTGTGGAACCCCTAGATGTGGTCTACTGAGACACTATTCAAAAGCCGGTAAGCTGGTAACTTGTCAGTGCAGGTAAGGAAATGAGAGATTTAGCAAGGATCTGCACCTCCAATCACATGCTGTTCTTATCCAGCGTTTGCTGCCTATAGGCTCACTACTGAACCTGTCAGCAGCAATAGAGAGATAAAAACAATCTTTGATTGGAGGAACAGCAAATTTTTTTTTATATACTTTTCCAATTCAATCAAATCAAATCCAATTCAGAGTCTCAACAAGTTGAGACATTTCAGATCCAGGCTGACAAGACAGGACAGGAGACCAAAACCACCCTGTCCTGGGCCTGATCTACATGAGTCAAGCTGATTGGAGAAGGGGGAGGATCCTCCTCCAAGACTTGAGCTCATTTGCATCTTAGCCAAAAGGCCGAGATGCCGCTTTTAAAAATTGCTTCATATGAAACATATGAAGCCTCAGCGCAACCCAATGACCTCGACCAAGTGCAGGCGATCCATACCACACTTGATCTTAGCCAATTGGAGGAACAGCAAATACTGCTAGCAGTGAGTGTGCTGAGGGCTGGCAGGCCTGAGCAAGTGATGGTACAGCGGGGCTGGAGACTGGGAACACCAAAATTATAGTGCACCTGGGGAGGAGACAATGCCATGGTGTGTGTGTGTGTGTGTACTGTGTGTGTGTATATATGTATATAGCGTGTGTGTATATGTGTATATAGTGTGTGTATAGTGTGTGTATGTGTTTCTCACTTTCTCTCACCACCACACACCAACACATACACACCACCAAGTCACAGTGAGGGTGAGGAGTGAGTAGTGAGCCCCTGAGACTCGGAGTGAGCAAAGCACACGCACATTGACCTTCTCCCACTCTGGTCATCTTTATTAATTATTCTTTTTGAATGTAACAATATATTGTTATGATATTGCTTTACTTTTGCATAGGAATTGTTTATTTTCTTAATACCTCAACATTTAAAAAAAATTCAGTTTATGATTGCGTCAAAGCTTATTTTTCCAAAATTTGTCCATTGGCTCCTTGAGCGAGATGAATGTTGAAATATGGCCCCTGAGTGAAAAGTGCGACAAGCTGATGTAGAGAGTCACAAGGAGGCAGTGGAGTGAAGTGAAATGCTGGTGGAAGTCAGCATAAAGATAGTACCTAGTCAGGACTGTATCTCATGTATAATTATGTGTTATTAATAAAGTTATTATTCAACCATACAAACCTCAAGAGACAATATACAACTTTACAAGATGGTGGCAGCAGGTAAAGGATCCCTAAATCCCTAAGAAAGAAGAAGTCAAGAAATACAGCCTGTCCTGAGACAGTATGCTTAACTTGAAGACCTTGAACACGCAGTTGGAGATCACCTAAAAAGCCCCATACAGGTGTGGAGACAGAAGGGCTGGAGAAAAAATCCACTGTGCAGCATAAGAGGACTTCACCAGAGCATGTGGATGCCCATTGCGAGAAGCAGCCGAAAGCAGAATCAAAGGATCTAGCCAGATTGCGAAAGGCTGAGCCAACTCCAAAAAAAAGGCCTGAAATAAGCACTTAAATTCAGTGTAATATTCAAGCAGCCCCCACAGACCGATTGTTTTAACAAGTACAGCTTGAAGAACGTTACAACCTGGATCCTTGTCAGCATCATAACACGTGGTGACTGCATATGAATAGAAAAATATATTCTTAAAAGAAAAATCAGAGCATAAAATTGGCTTCAATTTGACTCTCCAACTTAGGAAAGCAACAAGCTAGCCAAAACAATTTGTTCCAAAGATTTCCTGCAGTTAAAAATGGCTCCATAACTGTGAAGGGAGCCCACCAAACACTGACAAGCACAGGAAGAGAAAAAAAAGATTACTGCAGAGCCATAAGTAAAACTTTAAAGCTGTATTCCCCTGTGCTGAAAACAGCCATTGATGGTCACTCAACCCCACCAAACCAATTAAGGCGAATGGAAGGGCCACCAGACCAGACAGAAAATGGGGCATTATGAAGAAGAATTTTAAGATATATGACAGCATCAGGCTTGAATAAGAAAATAGGGCTGAATAAATGAATACAATATTGTACTCAGTAGGTCCAATAGCTGATGACATAATTGTCTGAAAAGGAATAACTGAAGGGGCGGCACGGTAGCACAGTGGTTAGCACTGCTGCTTCACAGCTCCAGGGACCTGGGTTCGATTCCCGGCTCGGGTCACTGTCTGTGTGGAGTTTGCACATTCTCCTCGTGTCTGCGTGGGTTTCCTCCGGGTGCTCCGGTTTCCTCCCACAGTCCAAAAATGTGCGGGTTAGGTTGATTGGCCATGCTAAAAATTGCCCTTAGTGTCCTGAGATGTGTAGGTTAGAAGGATTAGCGGGTAAATATGTAGGGATGTGGGGATAGGGCCTAGGTGGGATTGTGGTCGGTGCAGACTCGATGGGCCGAATGGCCTCTTTCTGTACTGTAGGGTTTCTATGATTTCTATGATTGAATCTTCCAATAGCTGTGAAGAAGTCATGAAGTCCTTTGGCACTACTCTAACCAAAATGCAAAGCGAGCAAAATTTTACAAGAGAGTTCAAAAGCCTGGGGAATCCATAGATTCGTTCACAAATGAGTTGAACAGATGAGCTGAACGTTGTGACTATGGCGACATTAAGTCAGAGTACATAAGAGACCACACAGTAATAGGAATGGCTGATGATACTCTTTCAGATAGTCTCCAATCTAAAGAAGAGCCGACTTCGCAAAGAACCATCCAAGTCTTCAGACAATAGGAAATCCACCAGCAAAATTGATCCATTTTTTGTGTGGCGAAATTAAACCATGTGACAGACCAACCTTAACAGTCCAGTTCATAGAGCAAGGAAAAGCTAAGGAGATCCCAGGGCCGAGAAAACAATACCCAAGCAAAACACAAGATGGTGGCAGATCATACTGGCACTGTGATTCCAAAAGCTTTCACATGCACGAGCAGTGTCCAACAATCACTGCAGTGCTCTAATGGCAACCATATGGAATATTTTGGAAAGATGTGCAAGTCTAAAACATTGAGACATGCAGAGGAACCCAAATGCAATCATGAAATCGATGATTCACAGATCTGGAAGAGTCCAGCAATGGTTTCTGGGAGAAATCAAGGATCCCAGATCCACATTTTGGAACGCTGACATATCTGTAAATGGTCACCTCATAAATTTCAAATTGGACATGGAAGCCAGTGTTATGGTGCTGTTGGATAAGGAGCTATGGCAAATGAAACAATGCCCAAAGCCAACTACAACAGCTAAGTGGACCAGAAGGCATCAAGCTCCAGGTCAAAGAATGTTACAAGCTAAGCTCCAGTATAAAAGTAGAAGATTAAGCCAAGAATTTTCTCTGCTGAGTAGGAAAGCGTGTATCAACCACAACCTCATCCAAAAGATTAACAGGATTACCAGCAAGGATCTGATTCTGATTTTGAAAAGGATTTTCCAAAACTTTTCACTGGGCTGGGTGACTGAAGATTGCACACAACACATCACTGAGAAATGATGCCAAACCTGTGCGTGCTTATTTACACCACGGAAAATACTGCACTTGCTTATGATGCAAGAACAACACTAACTTGATGACATGGCCAAGATGAGGGTCATCTCCCCCATCACTCAGCTGACAGAATGGTGTACAGGGCTGGTCCCCGTTCTGAAGCCAAATGGATTCATTAACATCTGTGACGACCTAACACAACTTAACAAGGTGTTGGCAAGGGAGATCTACCCAATGTCCTCCGCGGACAATAGCTTGGCCAAACCCTTGTGTCAACAATGGCTTCTTACAGGTTCCGTTAGATGAGAAATCTAAGTTCTGACAACATTTGTGGCTGCATTTTGCAGATTCTGCTTCAATTATTTGTCCTTCATTATTCAGCACCAAGATTTTACAGTGCAAATATTCGGCTATTTTGCAAGGCCTGAAAGCAATCCCCTGCCATATGGATGATGCCTTTATCCATGGTATGACTGTAGAGGAACACCCACAGTAGATTCACGGCTGTCCTGAAGTGCTTGCAGGAAGCAGGACTGATGTTGAGTTCTCTAAGAAATGTGGTTCTATGACCATATTATGAGTAGCAAAGGCATCATGGTGGATCCACAGCAATTAATGAGTTTCCAATCCTGTCGTCCGTTCCAAACCTCCAAAGATTCCTGGACATGGTGAACCAGTTGGGGAAATCTCTACCCAACCTGGCACAGGTCACAGAGCCTCTGCAGCACCTTCTCAAAAAGACTGAAACATGGGGTTGGGAGTAAGCCTTCCATCAGATCAAAATCATGCTGCTCTGACCAGATATCCTGGCTCAGTACGTCCCATCCCTGCCAACTACAACCACAAAGGATGTTTCCTCAACAGGACTTGGGGCAGTTCTGTCCCAAGAGCAGCTGGATGGATGATACCAAGCAGTATATTACACATCTCGCGGGCTGTCAGACACAGGTGCGATATACAGTTATTGAAAAAGAGGTGCTCACCTCTTTGACTGTGCTGGGCTAAAAATGATCATCTAGACAGATCACAAAGCATTGGTCTCACTATTGTAGGAGAAAGAACTCGCCAGAAGGCCTCCCAGAATTCAGTAATTCCACTTGTGCCTCATACACTTTGCATAAGAGACAGTGCACATCAAAGGAAAGCACCGAACGACTGCAGACACACTGTCCAGGGACACAGTCAAACATTCTGCCACACGCGATGTCACTCTGGTCAATGAGCTTGTGTCATATTCCCAGTTTGTGACAACACAACAGCCGGCTAGCTCCAAACAGCTTCAACAGATGCACCACGACCAGATGTGGGATGAAGTTTGCTTCCACATCTGTCAACGCTTGTTGGCAGTATCCAGGTGGCAATGATATGAAAATTTGCTTTGAGCAGCAGAAACACTTCACTGTTACCTTTGATGTGCTGGTGTATGATGGTCATTCCCATTTCACACCGGCCAGAGATTTTGTAACAGATCCACCAAGTCCAGTTGGGCAACACAGAGTGCAGAACATGGACCCAGTCCACAATGTGGTGGCTGGGACAATTGAAGAGAAGATATTAAACTGCCAAATGTGCATGTTGCACAAAGCAATCTAGAGGGAGCCCCTTGTCCCCACATAATTCCCTTCCAGACCATGGGAATGTTTGAGAATGGATCAATTTATATACAATGGCAAGTCCTCATCATTGCTGACTATTTCTCTCGGTGAATCTAAGTTACACATAACGACCACAGAGTCACTCAATAGAGTCCACTGTTATTTGTCATTTATATTAATGATTTGAATGAGAATATAGGAGGTATAGTTAGTAAGTTTGCAGATGACACCAAGATTGGTGGCATTGTGGACAGTGAAGAAAGTTATCTAGGATTGCAACGGGATCTTGATCAATTGAACCAGTGTGCTGATGAATAGCAGATGGAGTTTTATTTAGATAAATGCGAGATGATACATTTTGGTAGATCGAACCAGGGCAGGACTTACTCAGTTAATGGTAGGGCGTTGGGGATAGTTATCGAACAAAGAGATCTAGGGATACAGGTTCACAGCTCCTTGAAAGTGGAGTCACAGGTGGACAGGGTGGTGAAGAAGGCATTCGACATGCTTGGTTTCATTGATCAGAACATTGCATACAGAAGTTGAGACGTCTTGATGAACAAAGAACAAAGAACAATACAGCACAGGAACAGGCCCTTCGGCCCTCCAAGCCCGCGCCGCTCCCCGGTGCAGGATTGAATCCTGAATCCAGGATCCCCGCCCAATTTTCCAGCCTATCTACATACCAATATCCTATCCACCGAGCTGTCCCTCACAGCTACGATGCTTTGTTCATTACAACCTATTAACTTACCCCCACCCCCCCATTCCAGACCATGTGATCTCCAGGGAGAGGCGAAAACCCAGAGTGAAAAACCCCAGGGCCAATATGGGGAAAAAAAAATCTGGGAAATTCCTCTCCGACCCCCTGAGGCGATCGAAACGAGTCCAGGAGATCACAATGGCCCCGATCGGAAAATGCTTCCCAACCCTAGTCATTTCCACTTCCACGAACACCATATGAATCCCCTGCCCCCGAGACAGGTTCCCAACTATCCGCAGTCTCACTCTGTACTGGCACCAGCAAGATGATCGTAGAATGAAGCCTTGAAACGAGAAACCAGGAACAATTAGCCCGCGCCGCTCCCTGGTCCAAACTAGATCACTCTTTTGTATCCCTCCATTCCCACTCCGTTCATATAGCTGTCGAGATAAGTCTGAAACGTTCCCAGTGTGTCCGCCTCCACCACCTTGCCCGGCAACACATTCCAGGCCCCCACGACCCTCTGTGTGAAATATGTCCTTCTGATATCTGTGTTAAACCTCCCCCCCTTCACCTTAAACCTATGACCCCTCGTGAACGTCACCACCGACCCGGGGAAAAGCTTCCCACCGTTCACCCTATCTGTGCCTTTCATAATTTTATACACCTCTATTAAGTCTCCCCTCATCCTCCGTCTTTCCAAGGAGAACAACCCCAGTTTCCCCAATCTCTCCTCATAACCAAGCCCCTCCATACCAGGCAACATCCTGGTAAACCTCCTCTGTACTCTCTCCAAAGCCTCCACGTCCTTCTGGTAGTGTGGCGACCAGAACTGGACGCAGTATTCCAAATGCGGCCGAACCAACGTTCTATACATCTGCAACATCAGACCCCAACTTTTATACTCTATGCCCCGTCCTATAAAGGCAAGCATGCCATATGCCTTCTTCACCACCTTCTCCACCTGTGACGTCACCTTCAAAGATCTGTGGACTTGCACACCCAGGTCCCTCTGCGTCTCTACACCCTTGTTGAAGTTGTACATTGGTATGGCCACACTTGGAATACTGTGTACAGTTCACCCTATTATAGAAAATATATTATTAAACTAGAAAGGGTGCAGAAAGGATTTACTAGGATGCTACCGGAACTTGATGGTTTGAGTTATGAGAGGCTGGATAGACTTGGATTTGTTTCCCTGGAGCGTAGGAAGCTTAGGAGTGATCTTATAGAGGTCTATAAAATAATGAGGGGCATAGATAAGGTAGATAGTCAACATCTTTTCCGAAAGGTAGAGGAGTCTAAAACTACACAGCATAGGTTTAAGGTGAAAGGGGAGAGATGCAAAAGGATTCAGAGGGACAATTCTTTCACACAGAGGGTGGTGAGTGTCTGGAAAGAGCTGCCAGAGGTAGCAGTAGAGGTGGGTACAATTTTGTCTTTTAAAAAGCATTAAGACAATTACATGGGTAAGATTGGTATTGAGGGATATGGGCCAAATGCGAGCAATTGGGACTAGTAATAGTAAAAACAGCGTGGCATGGATAAGTTGGACTGAAGGGCCTGTTTTCCATGCTGTAAACCTCTGTGACTCTATGACTCTATTAGATAGTTGAAGGAAATCTTTGTAATCCATGGTATCCCCAACCAGGTCTGATTATGGGCTTCAATTACCTGATGAATACTTCACTCATTTTACCAGGAATTATGAATTTCAACACCTCACTAGCTCACCAAGGTATCCACAATCTACCACTGAGTTGGAAAGGAATATCTGCAATCTTAAAACCCTCTTTAAAAAAAAATGACGACTTTCTAACAGCACTTTTGACATATAGATCCACGCCACTGCAATGTGGATGAGCCAGGGAAGAGCGGATAGTATGTAAATAATATTGGATAAAGTCTTGGGGGAAGATGTAGTATTGTGGTGCTCAGGACTGCAAAGACTGGGGTAACAGCACCACCCACATTATTTGCTTGAGTCACATGGGAGTAGTGGTGTGTAGTAGGGTGTCAGGCAGAAGTCAGCATAAAGATAGCTTCTTGTCAGGACTGTATCCTTTATTAATAAACAGTTATTGTTCAATCATACAAGCCTCTAGACCCCATCATGAAACAACATGCATCCGCACAACATATTGCATTATCATCTGGAACCTAAACTGAAATAGTAGCTTGGAATTGTTAATAGGAACAGAAATGTATCCAGCAGAGTGGCTGGACACTGCCAGTTACCAGTAAATACAAGTAACAATGCTACAAGATGTAATTGGATTGTAAGAATTTAAAAGTTCCTTGTAAAATGTTAAGAACATTTCCTTGGGGTAATTTTAACTTTTAGCAGTGACTTGAAATGGTTGCTTTCAGACTGGCTACATATGATATGTACTATAAAACTGGAATCTCATTTGCCTTCTTAAGATGTTTTTTTCTGTTTACCCTCTTACCGTTAAAGCTTTTGGCCAAGACTTCCCGCTACAAGTACAATCGATGCACACAATTTGCACTCAAAATTGCATTCATGTTAAGAAATGCTTTTGTTTTGCAAAGGTTAGGCTCATTTGTATGCTGTCAAACACCAGATCACTCCTGAACCAGTGCAATTGGGCAGGACTTTAAAGGTGATTTTTAAAAGATAGATCTTTGTATTAAAACATTTCTTGATACATTTGAGAATGATAACCTGATGCAGTTTTATTCATTGGCCAATATTTTCCTGCCCCACCACGGTGGGACCCACCTATGGAGATCCAGGTGGACTTGGATGATCCCAGCAGCAGTCAGGGCTGAAAAATTCTGCCCATACAGTTGAAAATGTTTCTTTCTCAAAGATGAGTGTTAATTAAGAGTGTGCCTGGCCAAGCTCTTGTGAGTATCCCAATTTTAAATGCCTGATAATAACTTTATAAAAGCTATTCTAAGCAATTTACTGGTTACATTAATGTACACTAGATAGTTTCTTAACTACTTCAAAAAAAAGTGTAAAACCTTTCAACCGTGTCCACTGGACCCATTGCACTGAAAACCAACCTTAATTCTTGGGGCCTCCTTGCAAGGCTGCAAATGAACGCAATTAGCAGAAACCCACAATGGTGTTCCTTTTGGTCTGGGAGCCTGGCAAGTTTTGTTGGTGGTGGATTGTGTGGGGGGAGCAGGATGGGGGCGCAATGATTACTAAACTGCTGCAAAGGCACAGAAACTCACTAATCACTGAACCTAGTGAACAACTTGTGTTTGAAGTTCTTCAATCTTTTGCTCATGCCTGGCTGATTTGGGGCAAATTGAACTTTGTAGTGGGGGGCGGGGGGGGGGGGGGGGGAGAGTAAAGAGCATCATGAGACAGAACCCTCGGCACTAAAAGCTCGCTATCCTTTCACTCAATATTTCTATTTAAGGGACACTTCCGAAAATTGTTCTTTTCACAAATGTATCATTCCACGTTCATCTGACTGCCGTACAGCTGACGGACACCTTGAGACAGTAGGGTGGAAGATTGGTACGGCATTTGTTATATCTTATCCAAAAGCACTTAAAACTTAGGTATAATGTAGAAAGATATATTTTCCTCATTCCTCTCCCTTTAAAGCATACAAGCTTAACATGTACATATTAATGAGGGTATTTCAAAGTTGTACTTTTTGGTCATTATTTTAATATGACAATTAGAGGAATTATGTAATCCAATATGTAAATGAAGACTCTTCACTTAGTTCCTTGTTCACAAATTCATTCTTTCAGTGCAATTATTTCCATATGAAGTAAAAATGCAAAAATGCTGAGCGATACATTTCTCTGCAGCCTCTGTTTCGAAAGCACCAGAACAGGGCACAATCCAACAGCTTTAGCTTCCAAGCCAAAAGCCAGCTTTATAATGATAACCGGATAAGGGAGGAGTTGAATGGCATTTCCACAACATCTTGTTTATGATTACATTCTTACACAGAACATAGATAATCTTATGTTTTGCTATTGAGAGAGAACGTGCCAGGAATGACCCACTTCTATCTAATACTGTCAGGAAGTAGGCAGTTGAAAAATGGAAACTGCTCTTTGCAGTTTCAAGCATTGATTTCAGGCGTGGCAATAGAATTCAAATGACCACTTTGATCTCTTTTATCAAACAATAAGAGTGGAATTCTGCCCCAATTGGTGATCATTCATTTTCTTTTACTGGAAAACAAGGGTTGGAATTCCTCTCCCCCTACCCCCATGCCAGCTCTAACCATGATTATTTACTTTTATCCACTGGAGAATTTAAGATTCTGCTGTAGTCTGGAATATGTGCTGAGAGGCATGGAAAATATAATTTGCAGCACACGCAGCTGTCATTCGGTCTATTATGCAAGGACTGGTGCTAGTTGGTGATAGTGGGCGGCACGGTGGCATAGTGGTTAACACTGCTGCTTCACAGCGCCAGGGACCCGTGTTCAATTCCCGGCTTGGGACACTGTCTGTGTGGAGTTTACACATTCTCCCCGTGTTTGCATGGGTTTCCTCCGGGTGCTCTGGTTTGCTCGGATTCTGAAAGATATGCTGGTTAGGTGCATTGACCCAAACAGGCACCGGACTGTGGCGGCTAGGGGAATTTCACAGTAACTTCATTGTAAGCCTTACTTGTGACTAATAAATAATAATAAACAAAATAGTTCTAAGTGGAGCTACCTAACCTAATCCCACTGAGTGCAGTGGGTAGCGGCCCTGCCTCTGAGCCAGAAACTCAAAGTTGGAGTCCCACTCTGGGACTTGATGGCCATGGAAGATGTGTCCATAATGCGGTCAAACAGGTTGATTAGCAACCTTCTAAATCCTTCCAAAATGCCCATGGCAGGTGGTAAGAGTGTGCAAGTCTCCTTGTCAGCCAGAAGCTGCAGAGGACAAAGTCAAGCCACTACGGTACCTTGCTGAGTATAACCGTGGCTCAACACATGGAGGTCCATTGTTGCCAATGCCCTCTTTAGGCATGGTACCTGAAGAGAGAGAGAGAATCTAATCCCATTTCCCCATCCCTTTCAATGTCATCCTCTTTCAAATAATTATACAATTCGCCCCAGTCACCAACTTGTGGTAAAGTATTCCATGCTCTGGTAATCTTTGCTGAAAGGACTTTTCCCTTAACTCGGCACTGTTGGAAAGTTGGATATTTGAGGAGCTGTGGGATTGATGAGTGGAAGCTAGAGGGTTTCTTACAAAGAGAGAAATAGAAAAAGCAAATCAGATAATTCTTGGATGCTTTTCCTAGCAACCCTCAGCCCTTTGTTTTAATAGAAACATAGACAATAGGAGCAGGAGGAGGCCATTCGGCCCTTCAAGCCTACTCCGCTATTCATTTTGATCATGACTGATCATCACATTCAATATCCTAATGACCCATTCCCCTCATATTCTTTGATCCCTTTAGCACCAAGAGCTATATCTAACTTCTTGAATGCCCTGCTTGTGTTTATAATTTTTGAATGCCTGTATTTTGCTGCTAGTTCCATTCCAATTGCAGCTTCTGCCTTGCAAATTTCATGGTTATTCTGTACTTTTCTCTGATTGCCTCAATGTTGTCTCTGGCCTTCTTGTTAGTCGTACATCAAAGATAAATTAAAGCATGTTTCCACATCTATTGATTGCTTCAAGCACTTTTGGGTTAGATATGACTATATGACTAATGCGGAATTGCCTCAAGATTTATCTCAAGTCATAAAGCAGCTTTCTCTGCTGCACCAAGGCCATATATGCAGATGTCTCTCTTCTTCAGTGTTTCAAATAGTCTGGCATCTGGCCCTTGGTGCTGAGTGAATGCTCCCTTGCATCTTATTATTCTTTTTGTGTTTCTTGTTAATAGCAGCTCTTTGTTGCCTCACTTCACACTGTTTACTGATGCTGACTGACTTTTTCATTGTTCTCCTCAGCCTGCTTGTTTGCCCTTGAAGGCCATTTGATGATTGACCTCAAGCGGTGGGTTAATTATTAAACTGCAGCAAGAAGCTATGCGGAAAGAGTGAACCAAATGAGGGGCTTTGATTATTCTGAATATAGCAATTCTGTTGTTTATCGCGTGAATATGTATCTCTTAAATAGAAACATTCATTTTTATTATCACTTAGCAAAGGCACGACAAGGAAGTGGTCAAGTTTTGCAATCATCCAAGGCTGTGCGGTTGCAAATCCTGCTCAAAGTCAAAGGACCTATTTGGGACTTGCTGGGAGGGCATCATGGTTGGCATGGATCAGTTGGGCCGAAGAGGACCTGTTTCCGTGCTGTATTGCTCTCTCTGACTTTATGACCTTTGGCTGGTCGGGCAAATTTTCAATCCCACCCGCGATGATTCCCACCAGGGATGGGACTGGAAAATCCAGGCCTTAGACTTTGCCATAAAACGGAACCAGAATGGCCCCCAGAGTACTTATCTATAATTAAATTGGCCTGGTAGATAAGGGTAAATGTTGGGACATATGCTTTCAATTTGGAGCATTCCCCAATGAGAGGGCGCATCGGGAATTTGGGTTCAAGGACCAGTCCATCCAATTTTCAACCTATAATAACTCCAGGAGTCAGCAGTAAAGGAATGGTGCTTTATTGCTCAAGCTAAAGCAAAACCACAAAGCCTGTGGTGGACACAACCAAGTCCCAACCAGGAGAATGCAATAATGGATGCACTCAGGGGCCTCCTTTATAAAGGGCTCGGTATATGAGCTGCACTTGCTAAGGTAATTACCAATCATCAGGGAGCTCGTATTCTACGAGTCCGACAGGGAGGTTAATCGGCGATTCCCCACACAAGTCCAGGTGCAACAAAGAGCTGATGAGTAAATTTAGGACAGGTAAGTATATGGCACAACGTTAAACATGAATTAATTTTTAAAAAGCAGAGACATGAAAAGAAACAACTTGCTGAGCAGAAATAAACAAAGCTAAATGAATCACTTTTTAAAATTAGTTATAAATGGAGATGACAATTAAAGGGTGAGTGAGTGTGTAACCAGCTCACTCCCTCAGAGTGCTCACTCACTCGCCCTCACCCAGTCTGTGAATGGGTGTGAGAATTGTTGGTGTGTAGCAGGAGGGAGTGATAGTGAGGGTGAATGAGAACCTCAAGACTGGAAGTGAGTCAAAGTGTCTCACACACACTGTGTTCTCTCTCTCTCTCTCACTGTTTTTCACACTTTCACTCTCACTCAGACAGGGGCCTTGTTCTATCCCTCCCTCCTCCCCCGCCATGTGTCCAGCTTCACACTCTGGGCCCTGTCTCCATCTGCTCTGGGTCCCACTTGTGCTCCTGCTCCAGACCCTGGCTCTACACCTGGCCCCAGCCCCACTCCCGGGGCGAACACAGACGCATGGTAGGCCGGGTTCCGGCTTGCGGGCTGCCAGTTGGACAAGCCTGTTCCAGACTGTGTGGGTCTCGAGTCAGGCAAACTGATCTCTGCAGCTGAATTCCCAAGATGTGGTCCTGCTCTGTGAAGCACTGCCCTGGAAGCTTGAAGAGGTAACAATTGCCCCATTGCCACCTGAATGAATTGAACGATTGACAAAGCATAGGGAATCCGCACAGTAATTTCCACATTTTCATACAACCAAACCAATGTTTCTGTTTGTATCTGTTTGTTTTGTATTCTGGCCACTGTACTCCAATGAATGAGATTTCAAATAAATAAGTGTGCCTAAAACACAATGCGAGGAAGTCAGTGTACTCCCTGTATGTACAAAATTAATCAATAGAGGATGTTAACCCCAGCAAATGTAATGATAAAGTCAACAATAATGAGTATCTGAGTGTCTCCAATTTGAAGTAGCATCTATTAAGTTCCTCCATCCTCTATTAATGCATTAATGTTTAACAGTTGGACACACAGTTCATTACAGATTGTGTCAGTGTTACCTAGATGAATGGGTAATGTGCCAAATAACATTGTTGGCTGCATTGGAAGAGTATCAAAATACTGGCACCTGGTTGTAATATTTATTAAGAACAGAAATTGTGCAGCACAGCGGTACATTGGTTAGCACTGCTGCCTCACAGCACCAGGGTTCAACTCCAGCCTCCCAGTCTGTGTGGAGTTTGTACATTCTCCACGTGTTAGCGTGGGTTTCCTCCGGGTGCTCCAGTTTCCTCCCACAGTCCAAAGATGTGCCGGTTAGGTTGATTGACCCTGCTCAATTGCCCCTTAGTGTCCCAAGATGTGTAGTTTAGGGGGATTAGTGTGTAAATGCGTGGGGTTAAGGGAATGAGTGAGGTTGGGCCTGGGTAGGATGCTCTGTTGAAGAGTTGGTGCAGGCTCGATCGGCCATGGTGAATTGGCCATGCCAAATTGCCCCTGGGTGTCCCATGATGTCAAGGTTAGATGGATTAGCCAATTTAAATGTGTGGGGTTACAGGGCTAGGGTGAGGGAAAGGGTCTGGATAAGATACTCTGTCAGAGAGTCGGTACAAACCCAATGGGCTCTTCTGCACTGTAGGGATTCTATCAGAAGATCAGCCTTAATTCTCATTTTTGAGTAGAAATATCCTCAGGACCCTGCCCCACCTTATCTCTGTACTCTTGCCCAACCTGTCAACCACCCTCAACATCCCCCGCCCCCCCAACATTCTCTGATACTATCTTTTAGTGCATTCTCCCCATCATCCCACAATTGGTCACCTTGTCTTTAGTCATCTGGGCTCCATGTTGTGGACTTCTCCCTCAAAAGCCTTTGTTTTCCCATCTCCCTCTCCATCCCTTCAGTCCCTCTCTTTATATCTCTTCACTTAATTCATGTGATTACCCCTCTGAGAGGCACCCAATCTTTCTCTGCATTCTATAAATGCAAATTGTTGGTGAAATCCACAGAAAAGCAAAGTTCGAAATGTTACTTAACTCCAGGTCCATTTGCTGTCCTTCAGCAAATGTCCCTGGGTGAATACTTTTGATAGCCAATCAGTAGCTCCAATCCGTCATTTTTCTGTCCATAACTCTGGACACATAAGCAGTCGGCAAACTCCAAATGGGCCAAATTTTGAATGCAGGATCTCCCTACCTTCTCAGTGGCTCCCCGAGTCATTAATACTTAGAATCCTTAATGGTCTAAGAAAGTATTCCACTAAACACTTAGGTAGAACGGTTAAATGGTTTTTCAGAGGTTTTCAGAAGACAGGTAATTAGTGATAAGAATGATTTGCTTTTCATGAAATGGAAGGGATGAATAATGAGCAACAATCCAGGCTTAGAGGACTAGGTGGGATACATGGCTGGAACAGATCATTCAGATAGAATCGATTAAGACAATGGATGGATTTGAAGATGAGAAAGAAGACCTTGGAGTCTATTGTATGGCACACATGGATCCAGAGTGACAACATTTTGAATTAGCTGAAGTGTCTTCGAAGATGTAGGTGTCACTGGCTGGGCCAACATTTATTCCCCGTCCCCGAGGGCAAATAAGAGTCATAGAAACATAGCTACCAGAAGCAGGACTAGGTCATTTGGCCCTTCCAACCTGCTCTGCCATTCATTTTGATCATGGTTAATCATCAAATTCAATATCCTGATCCCCCCTCCCCTGCATATCCCTTGATCCCATTAGCCCCAAGAGCTATATCTAGGTAGGGAGGTCATGGAACCTTTACAGATTAAAGGGGAGGAGGTGCTTACTGTCTTGAGGCAAATCAGAGTGGATAAATCCCTAGGACCGGACAGGGTATTCCCACGGACCTTGAGGGAAGCTAGTGTTGAACTTGCAGGGGCCCTGGCAGACATATTTAAAATGTCAGTATTCATGGGGGAGGTGCCGGATGATTGGAGGGTGGCTCATGTTGTTCCGTTGTTTAAAAAAGCTTCCAAAAGAAATCTGGGAAATTATAGGCCATAAGTTTGACGTCAGTGGTGGGCAAGTTATTGGAAGGTGTGATAAGGGATAGGATCTACAAATATTTGGATAGACAGGGACTTATTAGGGTGTCAACATGGCTTTGTGCGTGGTAGGTCATGTTTGACCAATCTATTAGAGTTTTTCGAGGAGGTTACCAGGAAAGTGGATGAAGGGAAGGCAGTAGATGTTGTCTACCTGGATTTCAGCAAGGCCTTTGACAAGGTCCCTCATGGGAGGTTAGTTAGGAAGGTTCAGTCGCTAGGTATACATGGGGAGGTAGTAAATTGGATAAGACACTGGCTCAATGGAAGAAGCCAGAGAGTGGTTGTGGAGGATTGCTTCTCTGAGTGGAGGCCTGTGACTAGGGGTGTGCCGCAGGGATCGGTGTTGGGTCCATTGCTGTTTGTCATCTATATCAATGATCTGGATGATAATGTGGTAAATTGGATCAGCAAATTTGCTGATGATACAAAGATTGGAGGTGCAGTGGACAGTGAGGAAGGTTTTCAAAGCTTGCAGAGGGATTTGGACCAACTAGAAAAATGGGCTGAAAATGGCAAATGGAATTTAACCCAGACAAGTGTGAGATATTGCATTTTGGAAGGACAAATCAAAGTAGAACGTACAGGGTAAATGGTAGGACTCTGAAGAGTGCAGTTGAACACTTTTAACATTTAAGAAAAACTTGGACGGGTTCATGGATGAGAGGGGTGTGGAGGGATATGGTCCAAGTGCAGGTCAGTGGGACTAGGCATAAAATGGTTCGGCACAGACAAGAGGGGCCAAAAGGCCTGTTTCTGAGCTGTAATTTTCTATGGTTCTATGGTTCTAGAACCCACAGGGTAAATGGTAGGACTCTGAAGAGTGCAGTTGAACAGAGGGATCTGGGAATACAGGTACAGAATTCCCTAAAAGTAACTTCACAGGTGGATAGGGTCATAAAGAGTGCCTTTGGTACATTGGCCTTTATAAATCAGAGTATCGAGTACAAAAGTTGGAGTGTTATTGTAAGGTTATATAAGGCATTGGTGAGGCCGAATTTAGAGTATCGTGTACAGTTTTGGTCACCTAGTTACAGGAAGGATGTAAATAAGGTTGAAAGAGTGCACAGAAGGTCCACAAGGATGTTGCCGGGACTTGAGAAGCTGAGTTACAGAGAGAGATTGAATAGGTTGAGACTTTATTCCCTGGGGCGTAGAAGAATGAGGGGAGATTTGATAGAGGTGTACAAGATTTTGATGGGTATAGATAGAGTGAATGCAAGCAGGCTTTTTCCACTGAGGCTAGGGGAGAAAAAAAACCAGAGGGCATGGGTTAAGGGTGAAAGGAGAAAAGTTTAAAGGGAATATTAGGGGGGGGCTTCTTCATGCAGAGAGTGGGGGGAGTGTGGAATGAGCTGCTGGATAAAGTGGTCAGTGCGGGGTCACTTTTAACATTTAAGAAAAACTTGGACGGGTTTATGGCTGAGAGGGGTGTGGAGGGATATGGCCCAAGTGCAGGTCAGTGGGACTAGGCAAAAAATGGTTCAGCACAGACAAGAAGGGCCAAAAGGCCTGTTTCTGAGCTGTAATTTTCTATGGTTCTATGGTTCTAACTTATTCTTGAAATCACAAAACATTTTGACCTCAACTACTTTCTGTGATAGTGAATTCCATAGATTCACTACTTTCTGGGTGAAGAAATTTCACCTCACCTCAATCCTAAAAGTTTTACCCCTTATCCTCAAACTATGACCTCTAGTTCAGGACTCTCCCACCATCGGGGACATTCTTTCTGAATCTACCCTTTCTAATCCTGTTAGAATTTTATAAGTTTCTATGAGATTCCCTCTCACACTTCTAAACTCCAATGAATATAATCCTAACTGACTTAATCTCTCCTCGTATGACAGACCTGCCATTCCAGGAATCAACCTGGTAAACCTTCGCTGTACTCCCTCTATAGCAAGAACATCCTTCTTCAGATAAGGACACTAAAACTGCACACAATACTCCAAGTGTGGCCTCACCATTGCCCTCTACAATTGCAGTAAAATATCCCTATTGCTATCTTTAAATTCTCTTGCTATGAAGGCCAACATATCATTGACCTTCTTTACTGCCTGCTGTACCTGTGCACTTAATTTCAGCAACTGAGGACCAGGACACCAAGGTCTCGCTGAATATCCATTTCTCTCAATTTACACTCATTCAAATAATAGTCTGCCTTCCTATTATTGCTACTGAAGTGGATAACCTCATATTTATCCACATTATACTGCATCCGCCATGCATATGCCTACACACTTAGCCTTTCCAAATAACACTGAAGGATCTTTACATCCTCCTCACACTCACATCCTCTCACCCAACTTTGTATCATCTGCAAATTTGAAGATAACACATTTAGTTCACTCTTCCAGATCATTAATTTGTAAGGTGAATAGTTGTGGTCCTAGCACAGGACGTTGCAGTACCCCACTAGTCACTGCCTGTCAACAACATTGCTGTGGGTCTGGCATCACATATAGGCCAGATCAGGTAAGGACAACTGATTTTGTTCCCTAAAGGGAACCAGATGTGTTTTTACAACAATCAGCAATGGTTTTATGGTCATTGCTAGACTTTTAATTCCAGATTTTTATTGAATTCAAATTTCACAATCTGCCATGGTGAGATTTGAATCCAGGTCCCCAGAGCATTACAGGGGTCTCTGAATTACTAATCCAGCGACAATATCACTGCTCCACTGCCTCCTCCGGGGTTTATGTTGAAATTAACCCTTGTTTCAAAATATACCTATGATCCCTGAACTCATCAAAACTTCCCTTTTCCAACAATGTCCAAATCCGACTTATAGTTACCGCACAATATAGGGCTGATGATCAAGTTTGGGAAATGTCCTCCCCTGTATGAAGGGTAAAAGCAGAAATACACTGAGAAATGAACTCTGAATGTAATGAAGACTTGGCTACAGACCAAAGGAATTGAGCTGGAGGTCAATCAGGTCACCATGGCTGCATACATGCAGATTTACCCTTGGATGGTGTCGCGAATCATACTGATGCTACCCAAGAGTGTGTCCCAACTTGAAACATTGGTTGATCTGATATTTCTTTTAGGAATATTGTGAGGAGTCACGTAAAACCCAGTTTTGAATGATTCCAGTCATTGTATAAACAATTATTGAAGAATATTTATTAACTTAAAATAAAAGAAAAACGCACACTAATAAGGCTACGATACCCTAAGACACTTATGTACATGAATAACACACAACACATGGTTTATTTCAAAACTACTCCTTGTGTGAAGTTGTATGAACTAAGGAATAGCATGATGGGAAAATTGGTCAGCTATTTCGTACAATATAAGGACGGCTGAGCAAAGCTATTTCAAAATGCCAGACCCCTGTAAGACTTGATAAGGCTGACTCCGCATAACTTAAGGCTGTATGAATAAGACAAGATAAGGTCAGGGATGAAGGAGTCACCGACCTTTTTCTGTTCCATCAAAGGACAAGATAAGGGTATGAATGTTGAGACAAAGAGTTCTAGGAGGTCAGCAAGTTATGACATGATTAATGACATTGCTTATGATTCTATTACTAATCGAATTCCTGAATATGCTCTGGTCATGCAAACTGATAATGATTATGTATAAATTCTGAACTGATTCTTTGTGTAATTGCGGACTTGAGGAGGAATTAGCAAGTTGTACCAACTGCTCTCTGAGTGCTCAGCCAAAACTGCATGCAGTCTTTTGTAAATAAAGACTAGTTATTTAGTCAAAACAAATTTTGTTGAGTCTTTCTATCACAGTCAAGAAGCAGGAAAGTTTCCACTTCAACACTTGTTCCAAAATACATCTATGATCCCTGAACTCACTAAGACTTCCCTTTCGCGAACAACATCCAAATTAAATAACTCTTATGGGTGGAAATTTCCCATCCCGCCTGCCATGGGAATCATAGCGGACGGGACGCAGACCATGCAAAGGTCCGTTGACCTGGGGTGGGATTTTCTGGCCCACCTCTGCTCACCCAAAGCCAGGAAATCCCGCCCTATAAGTCCACTCTAGCTGATAGTGACCACACAAAACAGGGCTGATGAGCAAGTCTGGGAAACATCCTTTCCGGATGCAGCAAAGATATTTAAACTGCCTTTACAAAGGCTTCCTGCAATGCCTTGACTCTAAGACTGAGATGCAACACAACAGCATCTCTGAGAAACAAAAGGTGTTGTAGAATCTCTACAGTGCAGAAGGAGACCATTTGGCCCATCGAGCCTGCACGGACAACAATCCTAGCCAGGCCCTATCCCCGTAACATCACATATTTACCCACCTGGCTCCTCTGACACTAGGGGGCAATTTAGCATGGCCAATCAACCTACCCTGCACATCTTTGGATTGTGGCTGGAAACCCGAGCACCCAGAGGAAACCCACGCAGACACGGGGAGAATGTGCAAACTCCACACAGACAGTCACCTGAGGCCAGAATTGAACCTGGGTCCCTGGCACTGTGAGGCTGTGAAATAGGTCATAGCCTCCTGGCTGTAAGGTGTAGACTGGCTTCTCTACTTCTGAGGGGTTAACAGTTGAATTCTTGTTACTGTTGCCACTAGGCAAATCCTTGACAATGGTAACATGGGATTTTTCACACTCATGCATTTTGTGGACATTGAATTTGGGGAAATTTTGATTCACTTAGAATATAATATTGAGTGTGGAGTTTAACAGAGCTGATTTTACTTACCTTGCTCTGCTCCACAGGCACAGTGAACAGAGAGAAGAACTAAGATCCAGCATTCTTCTTTAACTCTTTAGAGGACTTCCACTGGGGAAGGTGGAACTACTTCTTCACCTAAAGTAGGTCAGAGCAATCCATTTTAATGAGAGGGGCAGTGACCTTTCAGGCCTATTCCTCATTTTGCTGCATGCATGTGAACACAAGCATCAAGGTATGCTAAGAATTCACACACTTCCCAATTCGAAAGCATACCCATCAGCCCTTATGAAAATAGCAATGGTCCTGGAGTTGATGACAGAAGCAGAAAGATGAGTCTCAGCATGTGGGAGCTAGACACATGCTTGAAGATAATGTCATCAAGAAGCAGTACAGAAATAATGGATCAGAATCAACCAACAATGATGACTTAAGGTAAGCCGGAGGAATAACCTTGCTGCCACAGGAGAATAAGTTGTCTGAGAAGATGTAGTGGCCACACTGGCATAGTTTTGAGTGGAATCAAAAAAGAGTGGTGTGCCGTTAAATAGACTTTGGAGGAAAGTGGAATGGTCAACTAAGTGAAAAGTGGCAGTGGGGATGTAAGGCAAACCATGATTGCAACAATGGATAAATAAGCAGCTCCTTCTTAGACAACTGGCCGTTATGTTTCACTGCAGAACTGTGGCCTTTAGGAAGAATTTGGTCACTTTCATGAAAATTGCTGTCAGCCTGTCCTTGATGTAACAAGGAATAAGCTTTTTATAAGTTTATTTATTAGTGCTCCAAATAGGCTGACATTAACACTGCTCATGTCACAAGAGCTTATTGATGCCAAAACCGGTTTGAGTCTTTGGCCAATCACTGCAGATTTCTGAAATTTAAAGCTTAGTGTCACAAGTAGGCTTACATTAACACTGCAATGAAGTTACTGTGAAAATCTCCCTAGTTGCCACACTCCGGCGCCTGTTCGGGTACACCGAGAGAGAATTTAGCACAGCCAATACACCTAATCAGCACATCTTTCAGACTGTGGGAGGAAACCGGAGCACCCGGAGGAAACCCACGCAGACACAGGAAGAACGTGCAGACTCCACACAGACAGTGACCCGAGCTGGGAATCGAACCCGGGTCCCTGGTGCCACTGTCGTTACACCCCCTGAACAGCCCATGACACAATCTTCAAGAAATAAGGTAGCTTCCATTTTACTCTGGCTAGCTACACGAATAAACCACATAATGTAGGAGGTTAAGTAAGCTGGGTGGAGTTTGGTTGTATAGAGCACTGGGGATTGTGTTCATTGCGGCATGGCTGAAAGGAACACACTCAAATGAACCAGCTTCTCTGTCCACATTCAAATTGCTCTTGCCTGAACAATACTGGGACTAAGCACCTTGAACTGCCAGTGGTTTTGGCAAGAAGTTGGACCATGCCACCATAAAGTAAAGACCAGCAGGGCTGTTTGTTCAAAGGTCCTGTTGTTATTTGGTCTATCTTGTTCCTCAGAAGTGTCACAGGAGCTTGTTGATGCCAAAAGCACTTTGAGTCTTTGGTCAATCACTGGAGATTTCTGAAATTTAAAGCTTGCTGTAATATATTTTTTTTTTACAAGATTTGATAATGATTTCACTCTGTTGATCTTTTTTGTTTCACGAAACGGATTATCTACATTTACAAAGTTGCCAGTGGCTAAATTAGAAAAATACTGTGGTTGCAGGAGTGTTCAAATTAACACACTTTTCAAATTAATCGGTGCTAATGTTCATCCTGAATGCACATGTTTGTTCCGAAGATTCTCTTGTGTATATGGTTAGTTGGCACTTTGCATTCTGCATGCGTTTAAACTGATCTTGGTTCTGAACAGAAATGCAATCTTCTTTCAGCACCCAGTAATTCAAATGAATACTTTGGTACTCTCAACTTGTCGTCAACAGCTGTCTGTTTGCCAGAGCAAGCTCATTCTTTTGGGGATAAGTGACACATTAATGAAATTTGCTTGTAGACAAGTTAATTTTACCATTCCATCATTGGCGGAAGTGCTTTCAGCTGCCGTTGCCCAGAGCACTCGAGTTCCAGAGCACTCGAGTTCCTTCCCAAAACCTCTCTGCATCTTTACCTTTCTCTCCTGTTTTAAGAAGCTTCTTAACACCCATCTTTTCCATCAAGTTTTTGGTCACCTTTCCAGATTTTTCTTTCTGTGGCTTGGTGTCAAAAAGTACCAAAAGTTGTTTTTGTTGATAATGCTCTTGTTAAGCACCTTGCAACGTTTAACTATGCTAAGAGTATTATAATAAAGTTATTATAAAAGAAGGCATGGTGGCACAGTGGTTAGCACTGCTACCTCACAGCTCCAGGGACCCGGGTTCAATTCCGGCCTTGGGTGACTGTCTGTCTGTGCGGAGTCTGTACGTTCTCCCTGTGTCTGCGTGGCTTTCCTCTGGGTGCTCCGGTTTCCTCCCACACTCCAAAGATGTGTGGGTTAGGTGGATTGGCCATGGTAAAATTGCCCCTTAGTGTAGGTTAGATGTGTAGGTTAGGGGGATTAGTGGAATAGATGTTTGGGCTTACAGGGATAAGGCAGGGGGTAGGCCTGGGTAAGATGCTCTGTCGGAGAGTCAGTGCAGACTTGATGGGCAGAATAGCCTCCTTCTGCACTGTAGGGATTCTATGATCTGATCTATGATCTATAACCTCTTGCTTCTGGAAGAAATCTGTATGACAAAGTTATTATTCACGGTTTAACAAAATAGTATTTCCTCGGACATAATAAGGTGTCTACCTGTGAGAGGATATCAGAAAATCCCAACTCTCAGGTCAACCAGTGTCAGAATTTGCATTCCTCTTACCCTCAAGGTACTTGAGGATTGAAAGGAGTCGTGGAAGAATGATTAAAGATCGGTCCACCTCATCCCTGGGGTGGGGCTGCACGGGGGGCATTGTTAGCCAATACGAGTGTGCAAAAGACCCCATCAGAGTTACCTGGGCATCATGGCAGTGAAACCTGCTTTTGCCATCTAAGCTTCACTAATGAGGTCTTTCTGCAGGTTGGTATTGAGTCCTTCAATTGCTTTGTTGAATGAGCAGAAAGGTAGTCCATGAAACACTGTAAAATGCACAACACACTGCAGACGCTCACTTGGTATTGCATTGTCAGAGGTGCTATCTTTAGGATGAAACATCAAATCAAGACCTTGTCTTTCCTCTCAGCTGCACATTAAAAAATCCAGTAGAATTACTTTGAAAAGACCAGGAGAGCGTCTCGTCAAGAAGAGTCCAAAGATGTGCGGGTTAGGTTGATTGGCCATGCTAAAAATTGCCCTTAGTGTCCTGAGATGCGTAGGTTGGAGGGATCAGTGGGTAGATATGGGGGTAGGGCCTGGGTGGGATTGTGGTCGGTGCAGACTCGATGGGCCGAATGGCCTCTTTCTGTACTGTAGGATTTCTATGATTTCTATGATTATTCTATGAATTATCCTCAACAAAATCACGGTGGCACAGCGGTTAGCACTGCTGCCTCACAGCACCAGGGACTTGGGTTCAATTCCCACCTGGGGTCACTGTCTGTGTGGAGTCTGCATGTTCTCCCCATGTCTGTGTGGATTTCCTCCCAGTGCTTCGGTTTCCTCCCACTCTCCAAAGATGTGTGGGTTAGGTGGATTGGCCTTAGTGTCAGGGGAACTAGCTAGGGTAAATACATCGGGTTATGGGGATAGGGCCTGGGTGGGATTGTGGTTGGCGTAGACTTGATGGGCCAAATGGCCTCCTTCTGCACTGTAGGGTTCTATGATTCTATTAAAACAGACAATCCTGTCAGTGTTACATTGCAGTTTGTGGGAGCTTACTGATGCAAATTGGCTGCTGTGTTTTCTACATTACAACAGTGACAAGGCTTCAAAGTGTTTAACTGGTTGGAAAGCACTTTGGAACATCCCGAGGTTGTGCAAGGCACTATGTGAATGCAAGGCTTCTGTTTCTTTTTGAAGTGGATGGTAATGGTAATATGCCAACTTACACGAGTGTTAGCAAGTGGTACACTATCCAGATACTGACTGTTATATGGTTCTTCACCACGCATTCCAGCTAAAGTGTGATTTTGTGATTACTCCCTGAACAAGCAGGCAGTTATGAATAATTATGTAACTAAACCGACCTGTACAAAATTGCAGGCACTCAGCTCACAGCACAGGCTGGCTTTGCACCAACAACTATGCATTCCAACCTAAATTTAGCCTGGACCACAAAGTCAGCCATACTGTTCTCATCAAGGAAAAGTAATATCTTAAAGTAGCTGAAAAAACAAGATTATTAAAAAAGCTTGAGAGAATGTGAGGCCATAAGAAATAACAACAGGAATAGGCCATTCAGCCTCTTAACCATGTTCCACCATTGAATAGGATCATGGCTGATCCAACACCATTCTTTACGGCCACTTTCCTGCCCTTTTCCCATAACCCTTGATTCCCTTACTGGTCAAAATGTATCTATTTCAGCCGTAAATATACACAAAGTATATTGCCTGCACCTCTCTGTGGCAAAGAGTTCCAAAGACTCACGGCCCTCTGAGAGAAGAAATTCCTCCTCATCTCAGTCTTGAATTGGCACACCTATAATTCTGAGATTATGCCATCTGCTCCAAGACTCTCCCATGAGGGGAAACATCCTCTCTGCATTTACCTTGTCAAGTTTCTTAAGAATGCTGTTTCAATGAGACCACCTCTCATTCTTCTAAATTCCAATCAATAGAATCCCAACCTGTTTATCTTTCCTCATAAAACAATCTCTCCATACCAAGGATTATCCAAGTGAACCTTCTCTGAACTGCCTCCAATGAAATAATATCTTTCTTTAACAAAGGGGACTAAAACTGCTCACAGTACTCCAGATGTGGTCTCACCAGTGCCTTGTACAGTTGCAGCAAGACATCCCTATTCTTATACTCCAACCCCCTTGAAATAAGGGCTGACATTCCATTAGCCTTCCTGATTACCTGCTGCACCTGTATGCTAGCTTTCTGTGTTTTGTGTACAAGTAGCCCCAAGTCCCTTTGTGGTGTAGCTTTCTACAGATTTTCTCTATTTAAATAATACTGTTTGTTTGTTCTCCATTCCAAAATGAAGAACTTCACATTTTCCACATTATACAACAGTTGACAACTTTTGCCCATTTACTTAACCTATCAAAATCACTTTGTAAACTGTTTGCATCCTTCTCATAACTTGCCTTTCTGCCTATTTTTTGTGGCATTTGTATGTTTGGCAACAGTAGATTCACTTCTTTCCTCTGAGTCATTGGTATATATTGTAAACAGTTGTGGCCCCACCACTGATCCCTGTTGAATCCCACTGGTTACAGATTGCCAAACTGAAAAAAAATGCCTTATCCCCACTTGCTCTTTCCTGCCCATCAACCAGTTCTCTATCCATGCCACTATACAACCTTCAACGCCATGGCTCTTACCTTATTACTTAACCTTTTGTGAGGCACCTTGAGTGGAGGAGGTTAGTTCACAAACACAGCATATATCGGCAAAGACACAATTGCGAGATAATTACAGATTGGAATGTGAAGAATGATTGGAATGCAAGTCTTTACAGGTAATCAAGTCTTTACAGGTACAGACAGTGTGTGTGGAGAGAGGAATAATCACAGGTTAAAGAAGTGTGAATTGTCTCAAGCCAAATAAGGGGGCTAAAACTGCTCACAGTTCTCCAGATGTGGTCTCACTAGTACCTTGTACATTTGCAGCAAGATATTTCCACTCTTATACTCCAACCACCACCTTCTCAAGGGCAATTAGGAATGGGCAATAAATGCTGGCCTGGCCAGTGAATCCCATATCCGGGGATGAATACATTAAAAAAATTCAAGGCATGAATTAAACTGGGAGAAGAAGAAAAAAAAATGATTGTAAGGTTACAAATTTGTTAAAGATGAAGCTAGTCTGAGGAAATTGAAAAAGAAGAATTCTTGAAGGAAACAAATTGTGGTAGGGAGAGCATGTTTGTCTTATTCCCTTAAAGTCTGAACATTTCATTAGGAATTAAAAACTGTGTCAACTTGAAATTATATTATTTTAATATTTTTTAGGCAGTAGTAGAGGTGGGTTCAATTTTGTCTTTTAAAAAGCATTTAGACAGTTACATGGGTAAGATGAGTATAGGGGGGTATGGGTCAAATGTGGGCAATTGGGACTAGCTTAGTGGTACAAACTGGGCGGCATGGACAAGTTGGGCCAAAGGGCCTGTTTCCATGCTGTAAACCTCTATGACTCTAATGTCAATCATTCACAGTTGCACAGTTTTCGGGCAGAAAGTCAAGATTTATAGAATCATAGACATTCCAGAAAAGAAGACATTTGTTCCATTTTTCCTAAGCCAATACTAGCCCTTCAACTGATGATACCTCTCTCGTGCGTTCGATCCTGCCATGGCAGGTGATGGAATTTGAATTCAATGAAAGATATCTGGAATTAAGAATCTACTGCTGACCATGAAACCATTGCCGATTGTCGGAAGATCCCATCTGGTTCACTGGGGCAGCACGGTAGCATAGTGGTTAGCACTGCTGCCTCACAGTGCCAGGGACCCGGGTTCGATTCCGGGTTTGGGTCACTGTCTGTGTGCAGTCTGCACGCCCTCCCCGTGTCTGCGTGGGTTTCCTCCGGGTGCTCCGGTTTTCTCCCAGATTCTGAAAGACGTGTTGGTTAGGTGCATTGACCTGAACAGGCGCCGGACTGTGGCGACTGGGGGAATTTCACAGTAACTTCATTGCAGTGTTAATGCAAGTCTTAATTGTGACTAATAAATAAACTTTATAACTTAAAAATTCTTTAATGTCCTTTAGGGAAGGAAATCTGCCATCCTTACCTGGTCTGGTCTACATGTGACTCCAGAGATACAGCATTGTATCTCGGGCAAGTAGGGATGGGCAATAAATGCTGGCCAGCCAGCGAGGCCCATGTTCCATGAATGAATTTTTTAAAAATCACAGGCAAGAAAACACAAAACTAAGGTCCAATGTCACTTTTTTCTTCCCTTTCCAGAAGGAAAAAAACTGTTCAAAATAATCAAAAACTAGGGATGCTGGACCCAGTACTACTAGAGTTCCATATTCAGGTATAAAGTTTAAGCCAGTTCGCTCAAGTACGTTTCCAAGTTCTCTGTTTTTTCCTTCTAGGCACCAAAGATTAGGAGAATACTTTTGGTTTAAAGATATAACAGTAATTGTTCCGAGTGTGTGCGTGTGCCAGGAACATTCCTCGTGGTTTTCCATCCACAGGTTACAAGGATTGTGGTTACAATTACCCAATATAGGCTCCACACTGGGAGCAAACATGCAAGTTACCCAGGGAATGTTAGTGGAGTGATTATGGTATTGGAACAGCTACTCAAGAGTTTGTGAATTCACAATCCTCCATGATAAGTTTTGAAATTGTGTTCAGTGACTTATCCAGAGATCACTGAGAGCTGCTGAATTGTTATAAACTTCCAACAGCTTTACTGCATCCTTTAGAGAAGGGAATCTGCCACTTCTACCTGGTCTGACCTACAGGTGTTTCAAATAACACAATGCAGGATTAACTTCTGAACATTCTCACAGGAACCGGGGGGGGGCAATCTTACCAAGCAAATTCTAAAGTGCCGAATGAGCATGAAAACGGGAGAGAATTGCGCCTTTTTTTTTTGGGCGAGTTAAAAATTGAATTTGACCATTCTCTGAGGCAAAACTGAAGCAAGATCTGTTTCCCACCAGTAGCGGGAGGGAACTGGGCCTAGATTCTCCCAAAAGTCGGCAAATTACAGCAGAGGGTGCCATTGCACATGCAACAGCACAGAACAGTGAGATCTGTCACTGCCTTCCCCCAGCTATCGCTGGCCTCCGCGGCTGATCGCCCCCCCAATTCCTGCACAGGCCGTCTGATCATTTCCCCCTCCCTGCACAGACCAGTGTGCCAGACTAGCACTGCCCAAGGAGCACCCCCCTGCCCTCAAACTCCCAGGGGGCCTCAATGGCCTTGGTCCTCCTGGCGATGCCATCACAACAGGTCCCCGTTGATGGGGACCATACGTAATGCTCACTGGTGAGAACCTTCACCAACGAGGCAGCTGAAGGACAATTGCCTCCCAGGCCCACTTATAATATTTAAATTCTAGTTATTAGAATTTAAATATTATAATCAGCCTCACGCCCTTCCTGGGTGCAAGGCTCATCTCACTGGGTATCCGGGGTCAGTAAGACCGTGCGAGGTGAGAAACTGGGCGCGAAGAAGGCAAGATTGCCCCCAAGGAATGGCCAATAAACACTGCCATACCAGTCTTGCTCACATCCCAAGATTAAAATAAAAACAGGCGCAAGTTGCAACTATCTTCCTTCATGTTTACAAGTGTGCGTGGCTATGAGGAGAGAGAGTTGGGGAGAGGTATTAATTGGATCGTGTTTCCAAAGAGATGACACACGCATTATGGGATGACTAGCCTCCTTCTGTGTTTAAGGATTATGTAACATCTTCAACAGTTGCCAGATTCGTAGCACCAGTGATGTGAGCTAATTGACTGCTAATCACTTCAGGATTTCTTTTCATTGTTTTCTGATAGAACCTCCCCAGGACCTGGCTTCAGCCCCAAACCAGCTGCAATTGGGTGCAGTGCTGTTTGACCAAGATGCGTCAGCCGTGCCCATTGTGAGCTACTTAAGAATGAAGTTGCAAAGAGAGAAAGAAAGCAAAAACCAACCGGGATCTTGGCACCTGTAACATTCTGTCATCATACGGTATTGAGAGACAGGAGCGATGTTCCACATGTCGTGGACAGGGGTGTGCCTAAGGTTGATCAGCATTTGTTCCTGGCATCGGACTGCAGATGTATCCATTTGGGAAATGAGTGTCAATGCTCAGGAAGCAGAGTGTGGTCAGCACATACCTTCTGTTGGGTGGTACTGCATACATCAGTGCTACTGCAATCAGGATGGGAAGGATTTGCAATCAAATAAGGGTGAGGCTGCCACCTAAGATACCCTGGGTACCCACCCCAGCAAGATAAATAAAACAAGGACTTGCTTTTCACAACCACCGATGTTTTAAATTGCTTTACTTTTTCTCCTAGCTTATTGTATCTAAAGGTTAAAGTAAAGTTTATTTATCAGTCACAAGTAGGCTTAGATTAACACTGCAATGAAGTTACTGTAAAAATCCCCTAGTCGCCACACTCCAATGCCTGTTTGGGTACACTGAGGGAGAATTTAGCATGGCCAATGCACCTAACCTGCACATCTTTGGACTGTAGGAGGAAACCGGAGCACCCGGAGGAAACCCACGCAGACACAGGGAGAACGCGCAGACTTCGCACAGACAGTGACCCAAGCCAGGAATCGAACCCGGGTCCCTGGCGCTGTGAGGCAGCAGTGCTAACCACTGTGCCACCCCTCACCACAGATATTAAACAGATTGGCCTGTCCTTGCTGGATTTATTTTTCTCTATCTTGAACAAAGGAGAAACTAATTGTATTCCTCCAGTCTTCTGACACGGTGTGGAGTTTGCACATTCTCCCCGTGTCTGCGTGGGTTTCCTCCGGGTGCTCCGGTTTCCTCCCACAGTCTGAAAGATGTGCCGGTTAGGTGCATTGACCTGAACAGGCACCGGAGTGTAGCAACTAGGGTAATTTCACAGTAACTTCATTGCAATGTTAATGTAGGCCTTACTTGTGACTAATAAGTAAATTTTAAATCACTGTATCTTAACAGGATTGGAATGCTGTGGTCAGCCCCTCCGCAGTTTCTACCCATACTCCCCTCAGCAATGTAGGATGCATGCCAACCAGACCAAGTGGCTCATCCACTTTAATCATTGCCAGTGTTTCCAGTACCTCCTCTTGATCCTTTTTTTTTATCTCATCCAATATCTCGGCAACCTCTTTGTTTACTGAACTTTGGCAATGTCCATTTCCTGTGTGACCACAGATGCAAAGTATTACTTTATAATAAAAATGTTATTCCCTTCTCAGAGTTACAAAGCCAGTATATAGATTGGGCATGGCCTCCATTGGTCATCCATCGCCTTCCTTACTTCACAAACCCTTCAGTACCTCAGCCGTGCCTCCATTTTGATCCCTAATCAGACCCACTGCTCCTCTGACAATCCTTTTACTATGCCCCTAGATATCCCAATATGCATTTCTCCAATTTATTATTGATTCATAAATCCAGAATCAAACTGGGAGCAGAAAGCAACGAGGCTTAGAGAGCTTTAACTTCCGAACACAGAAAAAATGCACTGGAGAGGCCCCCCCCCCGCAAGTTCCCAGGTAGGGATTTCACGGCAATTGCCGGGAAGTTCAAACTTTCTTTGGGCAATTGCCCCGCACTGGGAACTATCCAAAAAAATGGGATTAAATCGCAAACTTGGGATGGTTCCGACTGTGGTTACAGAAGTATCATTTTTATTTGGCCTCAGTAAGCATTGTTCTCAAACATGCTTTCCTGGTTGGAAATGATCAGGCCTTCTGTACAGCTGGATGGGAAATAGTGACAGTGTATTAACGTTGATGGGTTGGCTATTTTCCAGAACAAATGAATAACTCAAAGCTCGTGAGGGGACGCAGATGAGTGCAAGTGCTACCTGCAGCAGCAAACTTTTTGATGTACATTCTATCAAACGGATTCCATACCATGTGAGATTTCTGTGACAATGAATAGTCTGCAGGATCCTGGACTGTGGCCCAATTTTCTCTGAGTATATGTAGCAGCTGTTTTATGTTTCCACGCGTCTTGCCAAATGAAAGGGTTCTTCCCATGTCATCATGTTTGTGAAAGGAGTCTTCAAGTTCATACATCCTCATCAGGTCACTCCTTGACCCTAACCCCATTCTCCAGAAGCTCATTCACAGCACAGGAGGAGGCCATTGTCCTCATCATGCCTACGCCAGTACTTTGAAAGAGCCGTCCCAATGAGGTCCCAGTCCTCTGATCTTTCCCCATAGACCTGTAAATTTCTACTACTCAAGTATTTATCCAATTCTCTTTTGGAAGTTTCTATTGAATCTGCTTCCTCCATCTGTCAAAATGTGCATTCCAGATTTTAACAACTCGTTTTATAAAAACATTTCTCCCTAGGATATTTTGCTAACCACCTTACATCTGTGTTCTCTTTACTGACCCTCATGCTAGTGGAAACAATTTCTCCCAACCCAATCTATCAAAGTTCTCATAATTTTGAGCAACTCGATTATCCCCTCCATCTACGCTGCTGTAGATTTTCCAGTCTCTACACATAGCTGAAGCTCTTCATCCCTCTTCCCATTTCTAATAAATCTCCTCTGCACCATTTCCACCAAGGCCCAAATGACAGCTTTCCAAAGTGTGATGCCCAGAATTGGGTCACAACTTGGGGAGGTGATGGCCTTGTGGCATTATCGCCAGACTATTGATCCAAGCATCCAAATAATATTCTGGGGACCCGGTTCAAATCCCGCCACAGCAGATGGTGGAATTTGAATTCAATAAAAAAAAATATCTGGAATTAAGAACATGTGGATCACCACGAAAACATTGTTGATTATCAGAAAAACCTATCTGGTTCACTCGTGTCTAACTAAGGGATAGAAATCTGCCATCCTTATCTGGTCTGGTCTACATGTGACTCCAAAGCCACAGCAATGTGGTTGACTCTTAAATGCCCTCAGGCAATGAGGGATGGGCAATAAATGCTGGCCAGCCAGTGACGCCCATGTCTCATGAATGAATGAAAAAAACTGAGGGCTGATCAGTATCTCATGATTAGCTAACTCATGGTTTCCACTTTCAATCCTATGTCTTGGAATAAGCTTGGTTGCTATGGACATTCCTTTCTGTGACTTTTATTAATCAATCCATTTTACTGCAACTATACTAGACTCATAGACCCATAACTTAGGTGTGGCAGTGGGGTCCATTCCCATAGAATCTCTACAGTACAGAAGGAGGCCATTCGGCCCATTGAGTCTGCACTGGCAACAATCCCATCCCAGGCCATATCCCCACAATCCCATACATTTACCCTGCTAATCCTTTTAACCTACACATCCCGGGCACTAAGGGGCAATTTATCATGGCCAATCAACTTAACACACACATTTTTGGACTGTGGGAGGAAACCGGAGCGCCCAGAAGAAAACCACACAGACACGGGGAGAACGTGCAAACTCCACACAGACAGTGACCCGAGCCGGAGATCGAACCCAGGTTTCTGGAGCTGTGAAGCAGCAGTGCTAACCTCTGCGCCACCATGCCGCCCTTTGCCTATTGCTAATTACTATTCTAATAGTAGCCTCCAAGCTCCCTACATATGAGGCCCTTGAGCCTTATTATAATTAAGCCAGTGAGGTGTAACAACCAGGCCTTGAACAGTAGGTAAAAATCAGATGATTGGGTCTGGGTGTTGGGGCGGGGGTGAGGTGGGGTCAGAGATCTTTAGTAGTCAAGGTTCAGGATGGGGAGACTGGGGTCAGGCGATAAAGAGATGGCGGGGGTAGGGGAGTGACCAGACTGTGGGAGAGACGAGCAGGCATGATTGCTTCTTTTAATCTTGGATCTAAAGAAATCAAGTAACTAAATTAAGTTAACGAAAAGATATAAGTTACAATGGTAGGGCGGATGTTATGTTGCAGTTGTGGGAGATGAGGTTTTGGACACTGAGGCGATCAAGACAAGCACATCAGCAACAAGTTGAAAGTTTTGAAAGTTTATTTATTAGTGTCACAAATAGGCTTACATTAACACTGCAATGAAGTTACTGTGAAAATCTGGTGCATGTTTGGGACACTGAGGGAAAATTTAACATGGCCAATGCGCCTAACCAGCATGTGGACTGTAGACAGTGACTCAAGCCGGGAATTGAACCTGGGTCCCTGGCGCTGTGAGGCAGCAGTGCTAACCACTGTACCACCAAGTCACCCAGCATGTAAGTAAGAAGGCTAATGGAATGCTTTCCTTTATCACGAGGGGGATTGTCCATAAACGTAAGGATGTTATGCTTCATTTATCCAGGGCATTGATGAGACCACATATCGAATACTGTGTGCAGTTTGGTCTCCTTATTTAAGGAAGGATGTAAATGCATGGCAGGCAGTTCAGAGGAGGTTTACTAGTTTAATATCTGGAATGAGTGGTTGGCTTATGAGGAAAGGTTGAACCAGCTGGACTTTGTTTCCACTGGAGTTTAGAAGAGTGAGGGGTGACTTGATTAAAGTGCATAAGATCCTGAATGTAATTGACAAGGTGAACATGGAAAGGATGTTTCTTCATGAGGTTTAGTCCAGATCTAGGAGGCACTGTTTTAAAATTAGGGGTCACTCTTTTAGGACAGAGATGAGGTGAACCTTTTCTCTCAGAGGGTTGCACAACTTTGGAACTCTCTGCGTCAGAAGGCAATGGAGGTTGGCTCATTGAATATTTTTAAGGCAGAGGTAGATAGATTCTTGTTAAGCTCGGGGTTCAAAGATTATTGGGGGCAGATGGAAATCTAGAACTTGAAACACAAACGGATCAACCATGATCTGATTGAGTGGCGGAGCAGGCTCAAGGGGACGTATGGCCTACTTCTCTTATTTCATATGTTCATATATATATTCCTGTTATAGAACCATAGAATGCTGACAGTATAGCTATCCCCGTCTCCAATCAGGAAAGTATACTTAGCCTTTTTGGTCGGGCCTGGCGGTTAATCCTTAGGCTTGTGTTCCCCTGAGTGTATTCAATGCTGACATCAGCTGCAAACTAATCTTGGGCCTGAAACAAGTGTAGGATCCTTATTTGAGTGTACAATGTCTGCTTCAGACATGGATAAATGATGAGCATTGTTTGGCCTCACCTAACATATAGATGGTGCATTTCCAGCTGGGGAAATATGACATTTTCTTCCCACCATTGAGGCCTTAGAGGTTCGAACAGGGCCTGAAAGTTTGTTTCAATTTGCAATTTACTCCTCATTTTCCACTATGCTGATTGGAAAGTTTGACCAATTGATCTCCAATGCGAAGTGAATTCTGGAGGACTTTCCATCGCTATCCTAAATGATCAAAGAAGTACTTTATCCCAGGCTACCAGTTAACAAGGAAAATAATTTTTGGAAAAATCACCAATCAAAGTGACAATATGTCAAGCAGCTCATTTTAATAGTACTCTAAATCTGAGCTCTACAGCCATTCAAAAGCTAGATTCGGTCTCTGGGTGGGATGTCTGGTGGAGGCAAAGGTGGGAAAGGTCTTGGGAAGGGTGATGCTAAACGGCACCGGAAAGTTCTCCGTGATAATATCCAGGGAATAACTAAGCCTGCTATCCATCGCCTCGCTCGGCGCGGGGGCGTCAAGCGCATTTCTGGCCTCATCTACGAGGAAACCCACGGAGTCCTCAACGTTTTCCTGGAGAATATCATCCGGCACTCTGTCACCTGCACCGAACACGCCGATTACTGCCATGGATGTTGTGTATGCCCTGAAATGCCAAGGACCAACTCTCTATGGGTTCGGTGGTTGAGAACTGTTAAGGAAAATATTTCAAAAGCTAGATTCCATTTTCAGTGTGTGGGAGTCCTGATTATCGTTGATGCTTTGGGAACCTCACATTCTGAGAATGTATCCATTTAGCCTTAAACATTTCAAACCGGTGAGTTAGATGGTATCTACTCAGTACCATGTTACTTCAAATGGTACTGAGTAGATACCATCTAACTCACCAGTTTGAAATGTTTATGGCTAAATGGATACATTCTCAGAATGTGAGGTTCCCAAAGCATCAACGATAATCAGGACTCCCACACACTGAAAATGGAATCTAGCTTTTGAAATATTTTCCTTAACAGTTTTCAACCGTCAAACCCATAGAGGGTTTGATTCACTGTCTCACTTAATCCTTATACCGGCCAGTTGAACAAGTGAGTTTTGAAATCTTTTATTGTTGAGTAATACCTCGTGCATCACCTCACCAGCTGTTCTATTTGCTCCCCTCTATCCCACTTTGTCCTTAATCCTTCTTGCCCTCCACCCCAGGACAAATGTTTTCCTTTCTTCTTTCTTGCATCTCACCCCACACCACCCCACCTTTCCCCGAGCTTTGCACTTGCTTATAAACCGTTAAAAGCTTTAAACTTCTTCCAATTCTGATGCAGGGTCATTGATCAGTTAATGCTGTTTCTCTCTGCACAGGGAAGAAAGTGGTATTGTCATTGGACTAGTAATCTAGAGACCAGGGTAACACTCTGGAAACCCCCCTTTTGTAATCCCACCAAGGCAGATAGTGAAATTTGAATTCAATAAATATCTGAATTAAAAATCTAATGATAACAATAAAATCATTATCCATTGTCGTAAAAAAAACCCATCTGATTCACCTTTAGGGAAAGAAATCTGCCATCCTTACCTGGTCTGGACTGGCCTACATGTGACTCCAGAGCCACAGCAATATGGGTGACTCTTAAATGCCATCTGGAATGGCCTCAGTTCAAGGGCAATTAGGGATGGGCAAGAAATGCCATCCCAGCCAGTGATGCCCACATTCTGTGAATGAATTAAACATAAAGGTGCTGCCTGACCTGCTGAATATTTCCAGCATTTTCAGTTTTTATTTCAGGTAGCAAACATTCACAGAAATTTGCTTTTGTTAATGTGTTGACACTTGTTAAAAGAGATTGCCTATTCTTCCTGGTTGTGATAATGTAGCCATAATTATCATCTCATGGGAAATGGAGTAGGAATGAAGCTGAAGCATGGATTGATAGACCATTACAGCACAGGAGGCCTTTCATCCATCTGCCATTCCTTTAGGTAAAATAATTAAACTAAATTAAGCAAACAGAGGGACAAAGTAAAAGGGGCAGCCCCTTCGCCTCTTAAAGGGAGTGGGGGGGAACTACCAGAAACAGAAGACAAGGTGTAAAGGAAACTTAAAACATCAAACCAAAATGTAATTAAAGGGGTCAATATTGCACACCAGCCCCTGCAGGGCCCAATAAGCATAAAAGGCCTCAACGGTGCCTGTAGACACTGCATGCTCCCTCTCCAGGGACACCGGCTGCAAACGTAGCCACGGTATTGTGACAGACAGTCAGGTCGGACAACCCCCTTGGTCACCTGATGTGGAGATGCCGGCGTTGGACTGGGATAAACACAGTAAGAAGTCTCACATCACCAGGTTAAAGTCCAACAGTTTTATTTGGTAGCCACTAGCTTTCGGAGCGCTGCCCCTTCGTCAGGTGAGTGGGCGTTCTGTTCACAAACAGGGCATATAAAGACACAAACTCAATTTACAAAATAATGATTGGAATGCGAGTCTTTACAGGTAATCAAGTCTTAAAGGTACAGACAATGTGAGTGGAGAGAGCATTAAGCACAGGTTAAAGAGATGTGTATTGTCTCCAGACAGGACAGTTAGTGAGATTTTGCAAGCCCAGGCAAGTCATGGGGGTTACAGATAGTGTGACATGAACCCAAGATCCCGGTTGAGGCCGCCCTCATGTGTGCGGATCTTGGCTATCAGTCTCTGCTTAGCGACTCTGCGCTGTCGTGTATCATGAAGGCCGCCTTGGAGAACGCTTACCTGAAGATCAGAGGCCGAATGCCCGTGACGCTGAAGTGGTCCCCAACAGGAAGAGAACACTCTTGCCTGGTGATTGTCGAGCGGTGTTCATTCATCCGTTGTTGTAGCGTCTGCATGGTCTCCCCAACCAGGATCTTGGGTTCATGTCACACTATCTGTAACCCCCACGACTTGCCTGGGCTTGCAAAATCTCACTAACTGTCCGGTCTGGAGACAATACACATCTCTTTAACCTGTGCTTAACGCTCTCTCCACTCACATTGTCTGTACCTTTAAGACTTGATTACCTGTAAAGACTCGCATTCCAATCATTATTTTGTAAATTGAGTTTGTGTCTTTATATGCCCTGTTTGTGAACAGAACTTCCACCCACCTGACGAAGGGGCAGCACTCCGAAAGCTTGTGGCTTTTGCTACCAAATAAACCTGTTGGTCTTTAACCTGGTGTTGTGAGACTTCTTACTGTTTTTCACCTGACCAGGCCCAAGAGCAGGTTCACATGGAGGCCCTCCTCTTTCACCGACCCCTCCACCCCCCTTCCACACCGGGTGCCCATGAATCAGGAACGTGGGACTGAGGTGCAAACAATACATCAATAAAAGATCTTTCAGATAACAAAAAAGGGAGTGCAGCCTAAGACAATTAATGTAGACATGGTCCACAGACTCCACAAGACCACAGGTTTCTCGAGAGCCCGTGAATCTGTAACTTACAGTTGTATGGGACTGCTACATTACTACCCACAAACCCAGATCCCTGATGTAGAAGGGAAGGATCTCTTCGTAGAGGGACCTCAACTGGGAACCTCTGCCGCCGGACGGCATGAACGGGTGACAGGTGAGGGCACGGTAGTGGAAGATGTGCAGCAGCAGCCCATACAGGAAATCCTTCCATGCGGTGGCAAAGGGCACAGAGGGCATTTCCATGAGGGGGCTTGTACTGTGTCACCCATCTGCCTATGCTGACTGTCTGAAAGAGCTGACCAATAACCCCATTGCCCGGCCCCTTCCAATTAGCCCTGTAAATTCCCCCATTCCCCACTCATTCAAATGTTTCTTCAATTTGTGAAGGGCAAGTCTTGCCTCACAAATTTGATAGAATTTTTTGAGGAGGTAACTAAGTGTGTAAATGAAGGTAGTGCAGTTGATGTCATATACATGGATTTTAGAAAGGCGTTTGATAAAGTCCCCCACGGTCGGCTTATGAAGAAAGTAAGGATGTGTGGGATAGAGGGAAGTTTGGCCGATTGGATAGGCAACTGGCTATCTAATAGAAGACAGAGGGTGGTGGTGGATGGAAAATTTTCGGATTGGAAACCGGTTACCAGCGGAGTGCCACAGGGATCAGTGCTTGGTCCTCTGCTATTTGTAATTTTTATAAATGACTTGGAGGAGGGGGCTGAAGGGTGGATCAGTAAATTTGCTGATGACACCAAGATTGGTGGAGTAGTGGATGAGGTGGAGGGCTGTTGTAGGCTGCAAAGAGATATAGATAGGATGCAGAGCTGGGCTGAAAAATGGCAAATGGAGTTTAACCCTGACAAATGCGAGGGGATTCATTTTGGTAGGACAAATTTAAATGTGGATTACAGGGTGAAAGGTAGGGTTCTGAAGAATGTGGAGGAACAGAGAGATCTTGGGGTTCATATCCATAGATCTCTGAAGGTTGCCAGTCAAGTGGATAGAGCCGTGAAGAAGGCCTATAGTGTGTTGGCGTTCATTAACAGGGGGTTTGAGTTTAAGAGCCGTGGGGTTATGCTGCAACTGTACAGGACCTTGGTGAGACCACATTTGGAATATTATGTGCAGTTCTGGTCACCTCACTACAAGAAGGATGTGGAGACACTGGAAAGAGTGCAAAGGAGATTTACCAGGATGCTGCCTGGTTTGGAGGGTAGGTCTTATGAGGAAAGGTTGAGGGAACTTGGGCTTTTCTCTTTGGAGCGGAGGAGGTTGAGAGGAGACTTGATAGAGGTTTATAAGATGATGAGGGGGATAGATAGAGTGAACGTTCAAAGACTATTTCCTCGGGTGAATGGAGCGGTAACTAGGGGGCATAACTATAGGGTTCATGATGGGAGATATAGGAAGGACGTCCGAGGTAGGTTTTTTGCTCAGAGAGTGATTGGGGTGTGGAATGGACTGCTTGCAGGGATAGTGGAGTCAGAAACTTTAGGCACATTTAAGAAGCTATTGGATAGGCACATGGAGTACTTCAGGATGATAGGGAGGAAATAGCTTGATCTGGGTTTCAGACAAAGCTCGGCACAACATCGTGGGCCGAAGGGCCTGTTCTGTGCTGTACTGTTCTATGTTCTAATTCCCTTTAGATTGCTATAATTGAATTTGCTTTCACCACTCTTTCAGACAGTGTTCCATTGAGTAAAACAAAATCTCCTCATCAGCCTCTGGTCATTTTGCCAACTTTTAAAATCTTTAGCCTTGGTTACTGACCCTTCGATCACTGGAAATAACTTTGTCTTATTTATGCCATCAAGATTTGGAGTGCCTTGTTAAATCTTCTCTTAACTTTCTCTGCTTGAGGGGAATAACAATGAGGCCTTACTATTGAATCAATTTAGGAACTTTTACTGATTTAATGTGGAACGCGATTTACAATAAAACGAGTTGTGGTGTTCCATAGTTAAATTACATGACATTTTCATAGTCTGCCAAACATTTCTGAAAAGTGTTATTTGTTTAGCAGGAGTGGATACAATTGTTCTGGTTCCTCTCACTGTAGTTCAGGGTGGGGTTTATGGGAGTTCATTTTCCCACAATTACATTGCAGTGTCAAAGGAAGGAAACTGTCTGTACGCCCAGCCAAAGAACTTTGACCAAATTTAATATTACTGTAGCATGGTGAAGAAAAAAAAACCTGTATAAATCTCGGGTGCTATGTTTTAATGGGATTCCATTTCGCTGAGCATTTCAATTAACGGGAAAGAAAGAGAAATATGAGTTTTTATAAACTGTATTTCTGGAATTTTTCAAAGTTTGGGGATTTTATAGAATTAGTGGGAATGATTGAATGGCGCATTTTGTAGTAATTTAAAATGTTACAGAATAAGAAAAAAACAAAATTCTGGCCACGTAACTTTTGCATTAGTGCTGTTGACAGTATATGAGTGGGATTTTAAGGCCTTGCTCGTCCCGAAACTGTAAAATCCTGCCTGAGGTCAATGGACCTTTCCTGCCCGGTCCGATTCCTGTGGCAGGCAGGGCAGTAAAACTCCGGCCTATATCTGCATAGATATTTTATATTTATATATATTATATATAGCTCTATATATATATCTATACAATGTGATAATAAATAAGTACATGAAAGCCACATCTCATGCGCTTTTCAATCTAATTCACTCCAAAGTCACTATCCTGGCAATAATATATGTTCAACACTGGTTTGTTGTTAATATGGATCTGAACTTATCAAAGCTCGCATTGTGTCAAAAGCCCAGTACTGGTAAGTACGGTTATGAGCATAAAACAACGATGAATAACATGGTGGTTGATTTGTCTTCAAATGTGTCAACGCGCTTGTAAAAATAGATTTAATTAGTAGGTGGTTTTTATAATTAATATATCCTGTGTAACTGTCTGGGGGCATGAAGGACAAATTACACCCTGGAAGTCAAGCGGTTAATGATTACCCATGTTTCTCTTCATGTATTCCTTTGCTCGGAGGCGTTTTCATTTTCCCAGGCTGTGTGGAGCCATGTATTTCATGGTGGAATTATTGAAGGACATTTCCATCATCTTACCATCCCAAATTGGTGTATTTCATGAAATCAGTTCTTCTAGAATGTTGCTGGTTTCGGGCCCTGTTTCAAGCAGAGGCTTAATTAACCTATGCAAATGGGTATGGAGAAAGATGCACTGTCATTTTCTGGTCAAGGGCATGCCAGGTGCGAAGTTCACAGGACAGCCAATTAAATCGGATGGTCAGGAGGCTTTGGGAAGAACTGTAGGGTGATTGTAGCCAGGCATCAAAGGTTCTGTTGTGAACTAACTGATAGGGACCCGGAATGTGTCTGCACTAACACATCAGCACCTATACCATCATAGTGCTTCAGCTACAGCAAGCTTAAAGACATTAGTGAGTAGGTTCCCAATGTAGCTACCCTGTTTTGCGACCAAAGGATGTTAAGGGCCATAAGACATAGGAGCACAAGTAGGGCATTCAGCCCAACAAATCTGCTCTGCCATTCAATGAGAACATGATTGACTTGATATGATTATCCTCAACTCCATTTTTCCACCTTCTCCCCACAACTCTTGATTCCCTTATTGATTAAAAATCTGTTTGTCTCAGCCTTGAACGCACTTAATGACCCAGCCTCTACAGTTCTCTGCAGTAAAGAAATCCACAGGATCACTACCCTCTGAGAGAAAAAAACGTCCACTTCATCTTTGTCTTAAATGGATAATCCCTTGCTCTGAGATTATGTCCTAGACTTTCCTCACAGTGCTAGGGACCTGGGTTCAATTCTGGCCTGGGCTCATTGTGTGGAGTTTTCACATTATTCACGTGTCTGCATGGGTTTCCTCTGGGTGCTCCAGTTTCCTCCCACAGTCCAAAGATGTGCGAGTTAGGTTAGTTGGATCCAAATTGCCTTTTAGTGTCCAATGTGGAGATCAAATAGGAGAGCAACTAAAGGAGGATATGAGTTCAGGTGTAGGCCAAGGGGTGCTTTGGAGGAAGCTTGGCCTGATGGGCCAGGGGAATGGAGAGTTGTGGAAGATGCAGCTAAATGGATGGTCTCACCAAAACACAGAGAAATCTATGTGTTCCTTACATACATGTTTCACTTTATTTAGATGTTGTGATAGGCGGCAGATGGCACAGTGGTTAGCATTGCTACCTCACAGCGCTAGGGACCCGGGTTCGATTCCCGGCTCAGTCATTGTGCAGACTCCACACAGACATTCTCCCCGTGTCTGCGTGGGTTTCCTCTGGGTGCTGTGGTTTCCTCCCACAGTCTGAAAGATGTGCTGGTTAGCTGCAATGGCCATGCTAAATTCAGTGTACCCAAACAGGTGCCGGAGTGTGGCGACTTGGGGATTTTCACAGTAACTTCATTGCAGTGTTAATGTAAGCCTACCTGTGACATTAACAAATAAACTTTAATGTTGTTGTCATGTACAGCTTACAAAATAAAGTCAGTTTCTGTTTCACATTTTCTTCAAATTACTTTTTAAAAAATTCATTCGTGGGACATGGATGACATGAGACCGGCCAGCATTTATTGCCCATCCCGAGTTGCCCTTGGAGGGCAGTTGAGAGTCGACCACATTGCTGTGGCTCTGGAGTCACATGTAGGCCAGACCAGGCAAGGACGGCAGATTTCCTTCCCTAAAGGACATTAGTGAACCAGATGGGTTTTTCTAACAATCGACAATGGTTTCATGGTCATCAGTAGATTCTTAATTCCAGATATTTGGAGATCTGTTGGCCAGTGGTTCCTTTGATCAGCACTAATGTTGATCTGTAACTAGTCACTATTCACAAGTCAGCCAGTTTGCCTTCCACCTTGCAGTAATTTGTCTTGGACAGCCTTGCAAAATGGGTGATACTGGATTAGCCAGCCGCCTGTTTCAGGTGGCATCTGATATACAGTTCCCTTATAGTCAATGGAAGTAAATATTAGGCGGTGTGTGTAATGTTGGATCCAAAACAACTGGCTGAGACAACTCCCCTCCCCCCCCCACTAACATGTTTGCTGATTCCATCTCCTGGCAACTGAGACCAGAAACCCACCTTCCTGGAAATCATGTCCACATTCTAAATCATCAAAGCACCCGACAATAGTGAAACAGCCTGCCGCCCATCAAAATGACCAACGCTTCCAGAACGAACCTCCAATGTTACATAGGATCTAACATTGCAATTCATTACATGCAGTGAATTGAATGGAATGTGGAACTTAGCAGTTTTGTAACATGAAGAGTAAATTGCTTGTGTATTTTGGCATTTCATTGCAATGCCAGGCCATGTATTTCTGCACTAATGAGACTATCAACAATTGCAATGCAGTAAAAATGCTAAATTAGCTCAAATATCAGTGTCAAGGGAGTTGTTCTATGAACCCAGCAACCTGGGTGAATGTGATTTAGTCTGTTTTTTATTCTAGGTCATGAAAGAGCATGTTCTTGGCAGTTACTCCTGAGAATGTAATAATTATTTAATCATGTTCTTGATTGCATCTACAGTGATCACTGCTTTTCTTGTTTTCAAGTGCATGCTGTGATTGTCTGTCAACTTCAAGAATCTAACTGATGTAATCCTGAGGAATTGTGTAGGTTACATCAAACACAGTTCTGATTTGTCAGTGTATACGTTTGGAATTTAAGGAATTGCCATGGTCTTTGGCGTTTTTAAGAAGAGAAGAACTTGCTTTTGCCCATCACTTCATGATGTACCCAGAGCCATAGCACATTGCATCCAGTCAATTACATTCTGAACAGCAGTCATTGTTGCTCCACTGGCAAATGCTGCAGGCAGTTTGCACACAACAGTCCTACAAACAGCAAACTGATCTATCTTTGGTGGTGTTAATTTAGGAAGTGTTTTTTCACCACAAGCAGCGCTCCCTGCCCTTCTTTCAATAGCACCAAGCGTATGGTGGACAAACAGAGCAAAACTGAACCTTATCTGAAAGGCGGCACTTTTGACAATGCGGTGCTTCCTCAGTACTGAACCAAATGCTAGGGCTGGATTTTTGTGTCGGGATTGGAAAATCCAGGTCGGGACCTATTGCGGCTTACGAAATACAAGCTCGGCTCCAAAGGCCATTGCTGCCATATTTTTGACTCTGAGGATGTGGGCAAGGAGAGGTAGGAGCAGAAGTCGGCCATTTTATCCGTCAGGTCCGCTCTGCCCTTCAATAAGATCATGGGCAAGGAGTGTTATGGTAAGGTTATATAAGGCATTGGTGAGGCCGAATTTGGAGTATTGTGTACAGTTTTGGTCACCTAGTTACAGGAAGGATGTAAATAAGATTGAAAGAGTGCAGAGAAGGTTCACAAGGATGTTGCCGGGACTTGAGAAGCTGAGTTACAGAGAGAGATTGAATAGGTTGGGACTTTATTCCCTGGAGCGTAGAAGATTGAGGGGAGATTTGATAGAGGTGTATAAGATTTTGATGGGTATAGATAGAGTGAATGCAAGCAGGCTTTTTCCGCTGAGGCTAGGGGAGAAAAAAACCAGAGGGCATGGGTTAAGGGTGAAAGGAGAAAAGTTTAAAGGGAATATTAGGGGGGGCTTCTTCACGCAGAGACTGGTGGGAGTGTGGAATGAGCTGCCGGATAAAGTGGTAAATGCGGGGTCACTTTTAACATTTAAGAAAAACTTGGACGGGTTCATGGATGAGAGGGGTGTGGAGGGATATGGGCAGGTCAGTGGGACTAGGCATAAAATGGTTCGGCACAGACAAGAAGGGCCAAAAGGCCTGTTTCTGAGCTGTAATTTTCTATGGTTCTATGATTGATGTCAGGTTTTTTGAGCCATGATCCAGTGAAAGAGCAATGTGGAAGGAGTGCGGGTACAGAAATGGGCTGGTTAGAAGGAGTGCCCAGATTCTCAGGGAGAGCAGCCCAGTTCCCATCACTGTTCATAAGCCCGTTAAACCTCTCTGCTCATCCTCTCAATCACCACCCGCCCCAATGCCTACTCATGCTCCTCAAGCCCCTTCCATGCCTCCTTATACTCCTCATACCCTCTGAATACTCCCCATTACCCCTCATACTCCCCAATGCAACCTCCATGTCTCCCATATATCTTCGATGTCCACTCACCCTATTCCCATAACCCCACATATTTACCCTGCTAATCGCCTGACACTATGGGCAATTTAGCATGGCCAATCATCCCACACATCTTTGGAGTGTGGGAGGAAACCGGAGCACTTGGAGGAAACCCAGACCCTAATCTCAATTATGTGTTCAGTTCTTGGAACAGGGTTTGGACCCAAGGCCTCTGACATAACGCACTGGCCTAAACTGACAGAAAGAAGGGAAACAGGAAAAGAAAGAGGCAACAATATAAATGAATTGACAGTACCATGTGATAGCGAGTTGAGGAACAGGGAGAGAGTGCAGTTAAATATGTGGTTGCAGGGATGGTGTAGGAGGGAGGGTTTCAGATACGTGGATAATTGGAACACGTTCTGGGGAAGGTGGGACCTGTACAAACAGGACGGGGTGCACCTGAACCAGAGGGGCACCAATATCCTCGGAGGGAAATTTGTTACGGCTCTTCAGGGGGGTTTAAACTAATTTGTCAGGGGAGTGGGAAAGGGAGTTGTAGTCCAGAAGTCAGTGAGGGTGGTGAGGTATTGGGGAAGGTATCAGGGTCAAGGGTGGGTACTGGTAGACAGGAAGGTGGGTTGAAGTGTGTCTACTTCAATGCAAGGAGCATCCGGAACAAGGTAGATGAACTTGAGGCGTGGATTGGTACTACGATGTTGTGGCCATTACGGAGACGTGGGTAGAACAAGGACAGGAATGGTTGTTGGACGTTCCGGGGTATAGATGTTTCACTAAGTGTAGGGAAGCTGGTAAAAGAGGTGGAGGAGTGGCATTGTTAATCAAGGATAGTTTAACGGCTGCGGAAAGGCACTTCGTGGGGGATCTGCACACTGAGGTAATATGGGCTGAAGTTAGAAATAGGAAAGGAGCGGTCACGTTGCTAGGAGTTTACTATAGGCCCCCAAATAGTAATAGAGATGTGGAGGAAGAAATTGCTAAGCAGATTATGGATATGTGTGGGGGTCACAGGGTAGTTGTCATGGGGGACTTTAACTTTCCAAATATTGATTGGAACCTTTGTAGGTCAAATAGTTTGGATGGGGCAGTTTTTGTGCAGTGTGTGCGGGAGGGTTTCCTGACACAATATGTGGATGGGCCGACTAGAGGTGAGGCCACATTGGATTTGGTACTGGGAAATGAACCGGGCCAAGTGTTAGATTTGGTTGTGGGAGAGCAATTTGGAGATAGTGACCACAATTCGGTGTCTTTTGTTATTGCAATGGAGAGGGATAGGGCCGTACGGCAGGGCAAGGTTTACAATTGGGGGAGGGGTAATTATGATGCGATTAGGCAAGAATTAGGGGGCATAAGTTGGGAACAGAAACTGTCAGAGAAAGGAACTAATGAAAAGTGGAACTTTTTCAAGGAACAAATACTGGATGTCCTTGATAGGTATGTTCCTGTCAGGCAGGGAGGAAATGGCCGAGTGAGGGAACCATGGTTCACAAAAGAGGTGGAATGTCTTGTGAAAAGGAAGAGGGAAGCTTATGTAGGGATGAGGAAACAAGGTTCAGATGGCTCGATTGAGGGTTACAAGTTAGCAAGCAATGAGCTGAAAAAGGGGCTTAGGAGAGCTAGGAGGGGACATGAGAAGTCCTTGGTGGGTCGGATCAAGGAAAACCCCAAGGCTTTTTACTCTTATGTGAGGAATAAGAGAATGACCAGGGTGAGGTTAGGGCCGGTCAAGGACAGTAGTGGGAACTTGTGTATGGAGTCAGTAGAGATAGGCGAGGTGATGAATGAATACTTTTCTTCAGTGTTCACCAAGGAGAGGGGCCATGTTTTTGAGGAAGAGAAGGTGTTACAGGCTAATAGGCTGGAGGAAATAGATGTTCGGAGGGAGGATGTCTTGGCAGTTTTGAATAAACTGAAGGTTGATAAGTCCCCTGGGCCTGATGAAATGTATCCTAGGATTCTGTGGGAGGCAAGGGATGAGATTGCAGAGCCTTTGGCGTTGATCTTTGGGTCCTCGCTGTCCACGGGGATGGTGTCAGAGGACTGGAGAATGGCGAATGTTGTTCCTCTGTTTAAGAAAGGGAATAGAAATGACCCTGGTAATTATAGACCGGTTAGTCTTACTTCGGTGGTTGGTAAATTGATGGAAAGGGTCCTTAGGGATGGGATTTACGACCATTTAGAAAGATGCGGATTAATCCGAGATAGTCAGCACGGATTCGTGAAGGGCAAGTCGTGCCTCACAAATTTGATAGAATTTTTTGAGGAGGTAACTAAGTGTGTTGATGAAGGTAGGGCAGTTGATGTCATATACATGGATTTTAGTAAGGCGTTTGATAAGGTCCCCCATGGTCGGCTTATGATGAAAGTGAGGAGGTGTGGGATAGAGGGAAAGTTGGCCGATTGGATAGGTAACTGGCTGTCTGACCGAAGACAGAGGGTGGTGGTCGATGGAAAATTTTCGGATTGGAGGCAGGTTGCTAGCGGTGTGCCGCAGGGATCAGTGCTTGGTCCTCTGCTCTTTGTGATTTTTATTAATGACTTAGAGGAGGGGGCTGAAGGGTGGATCAGTAAATTTGCTGATGACACCAAGATTGGTGGAGTAGTGGATGAGGTGGAGGGCTGTTGTAGGCTGCAAAGAGACATAGATAGGATGCAAAGCTGGGCTGAAAAATGGCAAATGGAGTTTAACCCTGATAAATGTGAGGTGATTCATTTTGGTAGGACTAATTTAAATGTGGATTACAGGGTCAAAGGTAGGGTTCTGAAGACTGTGGAGGAACAGAGAGATCTTGGGGTCCATATCCACAGATCTCTAAAGGTTGCCAGTCAAGTGGATAGAGCTGTGAAGAAGGCCTATAGTGTGTTAGCTTTTATTAACAGGGGGTTGGAGTTTAAGAGCCGTGGGGTTATGCTGCAACTGTACAGGACCTTGGTGAGACCACATTTGGAATATTGTGTGCAGTTCTGGTCACCTCACTATAAGAAGGATGTGGAAGCGCTGGAAAGAGTGCAGAGGAGATTTACCAGGATGCTGCCTGGTTTGGAGGGTAGGTCATATGAGGAAAGGTTGAGGGAGCTAGGGCTGTTCTCTCTGGAGTGGAGGAGGCTGAGGGGAGACTTAATAGAGGTGTATAAAATGATGAAGGGGATAGATAGAGTGAACGTTCAAAGACTATTTCCTCGGGTGGATGGAGCTATTACAAGGGGGCATAACTATAGGGTTCGTGGTGGGAGATACAGGACGGATATCAGAGGTAGGTTCTTTACGCAGAGAGTGGTTGGGGTGTGGAATGGACTGCCTGCAGTGATAGTGGAGTCAGACACTTTAGAAACATTTAAGCGGTTATTGGATAGGCACATGGAGCACACCAGGATGATAGGGAGTGGGATAGCTTGATCTTGGTTTCAGATAAAGCTCGGCACAACATCGTGGGCCGAAGGGCCTGTTCTGTGCTGTACTGTACTGTTCTATGTTCTATGTTCTATGTTTGAAGCATGTAATGATTTTGGTTAGATGATCTTGAGCATTGCTGTTACAGATTGATAACACAATTGTGTAAGGTCCACATATGTCAATGAATGTGTGAATGTTTGTTAATCATAGAATCCCTACAGTGCAGAAGGAGGCCATTCAGCCCATTAAGTCTGCACCGACAACAAAGCCACCCAGGTCCTATTCCTGTAATCTCACACATTTACCCTGCTAATCCCCCTGACACTGAGGTCAATTTAGCATGGCCAATCAACCTAACCTGCACATCTTTGGACTGTGGGAGGAAACCGGAGCACCCGGAGGAAACCCAAGCAGACACGGGGAGAACGTGCAAACACAGACAGTGACCCAAGGCCGGAATTGAACCTGGGTCCTTGCCGCTGTGAGGCAGCTAACCACTGTGCCAGAATCTGGCCATTTGATCTATTAGAGCGCTAAAGATTTGTTGGAGACTTTGGTTTTCCATATGCTGGGCGCTTTCATTTGCATTTATATTGGTGCAAGGCTTCCTGTTACCTATAAAGTTGACATTCTTACATTTCCTTTTATTTTGCAAGAATGTCGCTTGCAGTTTCATTTGGAAGAAACAATTTGGGAAAGTGTGACCAAGGCACAAGGGAGGGTGTGATGATCATGACATACTAATCAGTGCCCATTCATTGCAGGCTGCCTGTTCATTTACATGATTGTAATGTCCAGCCTGAGTCAAGTGCTCTGTGAAGTGGCTGCATGAATGAGTAGGAGAGTAGTACAAGATCATGCCAGGCTGCACTATTTAAAATCGGCCTCTTCCTCCTAAAATGGATGTGCTCTTTGACTTGAGCAAATCCTGGAAGTCCTTAAGACACAATGTGGCAGAGAACTGGTTCCTAGGTTCTCCACACAGCAATGGGGGCTTCACTGCAAAGGCTGGACGGGAAGACGGAGGTACTATGTCAACAGGAGAGCCTCCAGACCAATTCTGAGAAAGCAATAGAAGAGTTTATTCATCTAGATAGATAAAGGAGTGTAGCCCCAAGGGCTGGAAGAAGTTCAATGACTTCACATGACTAGTCAAGGTTAGTAAATGCTTCATATGCTTCATCTCACCAAGTGTCACTCACCTCACGTGCTGCTCAATGCACCATGCCTCCCTCAATCACCTGCCTACAAGCTCCTAACAATTGATACCTGACATTCACAACTTCCCTCCCCCTCACACAGTTAACACTGCGGTAAGCCTCACACCGTTCACACACTGCCAGCCATTCAATCAATACAGCCACTTTGCACATACACTTCCATCTCTCCCACTAGGACAAGGTGGCACAAAGTCACCCTCACAGCAGTCTATAAATCTGGTGTCCAAGCTCTTCATCATACACAAGGCAGCAGTCGGAAGTGTCATTGATAACCCTCCACCTTCCTGGATGGGCGCACCTGCAAGAACACTCAAGCAGCAGCACCTAACCAGGAATGGGATGTCCTCACCTTGATGGACATCACTGAGGCAGCTGTGATGGGGCCATTGTCAATGGTGGGATAAACAAAAAATTTAAGGTGATAGCATCTTTTCAAGGTGGAAGTGACCAAATCTAAGATCTAACCATAATTTAACTGATTCTGATTCCATTGTAGCAGAAAGAGAAACTCCCCCCCCATCTGAGATCTACATTCGAAGCTCAGACTGAAATCATACAATCTCAGCTTGTTTCCAGGTGAGCCCAACTTGGTAAGGTGCAGGCTCAGACTGCTGCCATCATGGCTGCAGATACCAACGCTCAATTGGTCTCACAGCAGTTGAGAAATCTGTTGTCCAAGCCCTTCACCATACACAAGGCCGCAGTCGGAAGTGTCATTGATAACCCTCCACGTTCTTGGATGAGCGCGCCTGCAAGAACACTCAAGCAGCTCAACACCATCGAGAATAAACACTCTGCTTGATCAGCACGCCAGTTACCACCTCAAACATTCGCTCCTTCTGCTACCAAGTAGCTGCAGTGAGTACTATCCACACGATGCACTCAAAGACAATGGATGACCAATAAATGTGGGCCTTGCACAGATAGTCTTATCTCAGCATCTCAGATGGGATTGTCTTTGTTGCCTCAATTTCACTGAACTATGCCAACTATCGAGACTGGTCTCCATAAGGATGGCAATGCTAGTGGGTAATAATAGTTTAAAGTGTATTTATTGGTGTCACAAGTTGGCTTACATTAACACTGCAATGAAGTTACTGTGAAAATCCCCTAGTTGCCACACTCCGGCGCCTGTTGGGTACACTGAGGGAGAATTTAGCATGGCCAATGCACCTAACCAGCACTTCTTTCGGACTGTGGGAGGAAACCGGAGCACCCGGAGGAAACCCACGCAGACACGGTAGAATGTGCAAACTCCACACAGACAGTGAGCCAAGCCAGGAATCGAACAAATCCACAGATGCATCATGCAAGTGACAGAGACAATGGATAGGGCTTTTCCAAAAGGCCTCAGACCCCACTGTCAGGCTAAAATGGAGGTCAGAAATACACACCAGGGATAGTCACCCGGTTGTGATTTCCCCTATGTCGGCCTATTAATGGGCAAAGGACAGGCCCACCAACCCACTGAGGAGGATGGACACACTCTTGAAGCAGAAGACCCTCCGTCTCGGAAGAAACAGTAGGATGTCTTTGCTAGTGAAAGAGAGAACACGCCTCAAGATGGAGGCGCACTCTCTCCAGCATTTTTAACTTTAACATTAAAAATCCTGAGCATCCAGGCCAACATTCTGGAAAGGGAAGTCCTCCCAAGAGTGGCCTGTGGTTGTAGCTAAAATCAAGCAAGCAGAGGGTCGAACCTGTCCTTATGTCTGCCACTGCGAGACCACCTCCAAGTAGCTGCACTGCTTCTCAAACACTTCACAGGACCTTGAAGGAATGAAGAAGTCATTAATCAGTGGAATTAGCTACCCGCCAATTGCAGGCGAGAAACTCTCCCATGCCCCTTCCCCAACTGGTATCTGGGAAACTGGCCTGGGATGGGAAAATATGGGAAACTGCCCCATCCACCTCCAGACTTGCCCCCAAGGGGCCTAAAATTTCAGGCTTTTGTTTGCAAATGCATGTAGATCGCCTTCTCTGTGGAAAGGAGCTTTCAGCTCCATAGAACACTGAACTTATTTCTAGCTAGACATCCTCTGAGTGCAGAGCATTATAGATGGAACCTATGTATGTATCAGGTCAGCTGGTCCCTCTCCTCCTCTGCCACAGCACGGTGGCACAGTTGTTAGCATTGCTACCTTACAATGCCAGGGACCTGGGCTCGATTCCCAGCTTGGGTCACTGTCTGTGTGCAGTTTGCACATTCTCCCCGTGTCTGTGTAACTTTCTTCCGGGTGTTCCAGTTTCCACCCACAATCTGAAAGACATGCTAGTTAGGTGCATTGGCCATGCTAAATTCTCCCTCAGTGTACCCAAACAATTGTCAGAGTGTGGTGACTAGGGGATTTTCACAATAATTTCAGTGCAGTGTTAATGTAAGCCTACCTGTGACACTTATAAATAAACTTTAAACTTTCTCTGCCTTAACTGTACACCCTCCTTCTACGAGTACTATTCATTCTTATACTGAACATCTATTCCTGGACCTGCCACAGTCCCAATACAAATGCAAACTGCGATAAGGCAAGGTTGTGACATCCCACCAACACCCTTTGTCATCTTCCTCACTGCAACCCTCCAGCCCATCTCCCTGAAGCTCTCCAGAGTGGAGCTATCCTACAGGATGAGAGGGAAACTATTCAATGCCTGTCGTGTCGAGTTCAGAACCAAGATCACTCCAACCTCTGACATCGAGTTGCAGTACATTGGTGACACTTGCATATGCACGCACTCAGAGGCCAAGTTCCAAACTATAGTCGACGTGTTCACGAGGCAAATAAAAGAATGGGCCTCAGACTAAACATCTGGAAGACAAAGATCGTCTACCAGCCTGCTCCCACTGTGCAACACTGCTCCCTGACTATCAGGATCCATGACAATCCATTAGACAACGTGAATCATTTCTCATACCTTGGGAGCCTCCTCTCAATGAGGGCAGATGCTACTGATGTCACCATCAATGTGTCAGTGCAGTCTTCAGCTGACTGAAAGAGTGTTGGATGACAAAGATCTGGAACCCGAAGCTCAAGGTCTACAGAGCTGCAATGCTTCCAGCCCTCCTGCGTGCATCAGAGACAGGGACAATGTACAGCAACCACTGTTAAATCCTGCAAATTCAATGGCAGGATAGGTGCTCCAACGTCAGTGACCTCTATTACAATGTAACCAATGGCAACATGCTGTGGTGGTCAGCTGACCTGTTTCAATGTAACCAATGGCAACATGCTGTGGTGGTCAGCTGACCTGTTTCAATGTAACCAATGGCAACATGCTGTGGTGGTCAGTTGACCCTGTAGAAATAGGAAGCAGATGGGAGTTGGGGGAGTATTTGTGGCCCAGGGTGGGATGAAGTTTTTAAAAAAAAATTAAACCATGACTTTGTGTTTTTTGTTTATTATTGCTTACTACTGGAGGGTTCTTGCTGCTGATGAACATCCTCTCTCAGGCCAACATTTCCAGTATCAAGATGCTGGATTTGATTAATCAGCTACGTTGGGTGGGGCCACATTATCAGCATGCCTGACATAAGACTCCCAAAACAATCCCTCTCTACTTTGAGCTGTGTCACAACAAGATGTTATCAGGAGGGAAGCTTCAGGGATGTCCTCAAAGCCTGCCTGAAAATATACAATGTCCCCACTGATCTGTGGCAATCCCATGCTCGGGATCACTCAAGTTGGAGAAGAAACACCTGTTTTGGTGTCAACTATTTTAAATATCTCCAATGGATCCAGGTGGAGACCAAACGCAAACAGTGGAAGGAGCGGACCAAACTCCGAACATCCTGCCCACCCACCTCATAAACCACATCACAAACTGAGGCAGAATGCACGGATCCAGCATTGAATATTTCACTCACCTCAGGAATCCACAACTCTAGCGTGGAAGAAAGTCACTCTCAGTTCCAAGGGACTGGCTAAGGGAGAAGAAAGCATCCTCTGAGGTATGTGTGGTTGTGTTAATGCTTGGAAACATCAGTGAGAGGGGCGATGTTCCCCAAGTCCACTTACAGAACTGTGGGGCTGATCTTTCAGGCCTATTTGATTTGGTTTATTATTGTCACATGTATTAGCATTACAGTGGAAGTATTGTTTCTTGCATGCTGTACAGACAAAGCATACCATTCATAGAGAAGGAAAATGAGAGAGTGCAGAATGTAGTGTTACAGTCACAGCTAGGGTGCAGAAAAAATCAACTGAGTGTGAGCTAGGTCCATTCAAAAGTCTGTCAGCAGCAGGGAAAAATCTGTTCCTGAATTGGTTGGTATATGACCTCAGACTTTCCTGTCTTTTTCCTGACGGAAGAAGGTGGAAGAGAGAACGTCCGGGGTGTGTGAGGTCCTTAATTATGCTGGCTGCTTTGCCGAGGCAGTGGGGAGTGTAGACAGAGTCAATGGATGGGAGGCTAGTTTGCATGATAGGCTGGGCTTCATTCACAACCCTTTGTAGTTCCTTGCGGTCTTGGGCAGAGCAGGAGCCCATACCAAGCTGTGATACAACCAGACAGAATGCTTTCTATGGTGTATCTGTAAACGTTGGTGAGAGTCGTAGCTGACGTACCAAATTTCCTTAGTCTTCTGAGAAAGTAGAGGCGTATGATGGAGCTGGATGATTGTGTGACTGTTATGCCATTGACAAGGGCGGCACGATAGCACAGTGGTTAGCACTGCTGCTTCACAGCTCCAGGGACCTGGGTTCGATTCCCGGCTTGGGTCACTGTCTGTGTGGAGTTTGCACATTCTCCTCGTGTCTGCGTGGGTTTCCTCCGGGTGCTCCGGTTTCCTCCCACAGTCCAAAGATGTGCGGGTTAGGTTGATTGGCCATGCTAAAAATTGCCCTTAGTGTCCTGAGATGCGTAGGTTGGAGGGATTAGTGGGTAGATATGGGGGTAGGGCCTGGGTGGGATTGTGGTCGGTGCAGACTCGATGGGCCGAATGGCCTCTTTCTGTACTGTAGGGTTTCTATGATTTCTTCTATGAAGTGGCAAATGCAGAACAAAAGGCAAAACCTTTGAGCTGGCAATTGATATGCTGAGTTGTCTCACCTTTTGGTGTTCCATAGAGTGTACTGCCGCCTTCAACCTCTTCTCAGATTCGATGCATATACTATGATCATAATGAACTGGCTGAGATCTTGGGAGAGTGCAGTATCAAATAAAATAAAAAAATCTTTTTGATTCACCTTATCCACACCACTATGCCAACCAACAAATAGAGGTTTGGAGTGCTGTACCACATTACTTATCAAAGACTGCATTTCATAGAATTCCTAAGTGCAAAAGAGGCCATTCGGCCCATCGAGTCTGCAGCGACTCTCTGACAGGCCCTATCCCAGTAAGCTATACATTTATCATGGCTACTCCATCTGACCTACACGTCTTTGGACACTAAAGGGCAATTTAGCACAGCCAATCCACCTAACTTGCATATCTTTGGACTGTGGGAGGAAACCCACGCAGACACAGGGGGGGGGGGGGGGGGGGGAACATGCTAACTCAACACAGACAGTGACACAAGCCGGGAATCTAACCCGGGTCCCTGGCGCTGAGGCAGCAATGCCAACCCCGGCCCCACCATGCTGCCCATTTCATGTCTTCACATTTGGTTTCCTCATTTTATTTATATCCAGCTCAAACTGTCTTGGCAAACAATGACACCTCATCAAAATCCATTTTGAGCCTTTTGAAAATAAAATTGACCCCACACTCAGACAATTACTTTAATCTGGGCGCGGTCATTTACATTTCAGTCTCTGGCCAGATTTTCCACATGCCCAATAAACTAGGTCCTGGCGCCAGCACAGAGCTCTGCACATCCTAACTATCTGAGGGAGCTGACCACAGAAAAACCACAGGCAGTCAGCTCCTTGTGCTTCTGGCTAGCTTTCCGCTGGCAACACTCATCCCGAGGTTCACTTTGTCAGGGTTACAACATCGGTTCTCTAAATCAGTGGCTTCACATTCTTTCCTACAGTTGCTTCAGAACCAAGACACTTCATAAAGCAGTTTTAAACAATCCGATTTTTGAAGAGTCGCCACTTCCTTTTGTACTATTTACCAATTACAAATTAGAAGCGTGGTGCCAGTAGTAGCAATTAGAACAGTACGGGTGAGTATTAAAACCAAACACACAGCTCATTTCAATTGTATTGTATCGCTGTTGGGAGTGTTATTTTTCTTTAGATGCTGCCTACAGCCTCTCGTTGATAATCTGGTGATTAACTTTTCTTTGGAAAGGTGCAGTGTGTAATATTATAATCTGTACAGAAGCTATATGCAGGGCATGGCAGACTTGCACTGTTGGCCTGGATGCTACTCAATGCCGGCACCATCTCCTGTGACTGAAGGCAGTGGAATTCCTCCTTGCAGTTGCTGGAAAGTTTTCTTACAGCCCCTTCTGCATCTCCAGCAGTTGCAGAAGAACTGATCCCAGCAGCCCAGCATCTGGCTGGGGGCCAACTGTTTCCTTGGCTCCGGTAGACAGCTGTGTGGTGCGCACCAGAACATGTCCTAGAAACCTCACTGGGTTAACATGTCTGACCGTGGTGACTGTATCTGCGGTGGTGGATGGTGTGGTTAATGCCTGTGTCGACTGGAACATGCTTTTCTTGGCGCTTTCCCCCAAGGTGTTGTTGGGAGGGTGGGCATGACTCCTGACCCAATGGGGTCAGTTCCTGCAACAAAGGACACATAGTTCAGTGCAAGAGAGGGAGAAGAGTCTGAGCAGATTGCAGCTTACCTAAGAAAGGTCACACGAATGAAGGTTTTGTAGATCCTCACTTACATGGCAAACCCTGACCTGGCTGTCCATGATGGCTCTATCCTCGGCCTTCCCCAAAATCTCCAGGGCTCGCTCCTCAAATGGGGTGAGGTGTTGCAGCTCAGGAGCCCCATCCCTGCTCCTCTTCTGCTGCTGGAAACAATGGGCTGTCTTTCCTATGGGGACCAAAGGAGAGACTGAAAGCCTAATGGCTGGAAGGGCATGGGGTATTGAGGGTATCGGGGGGTAGGGGCAGCTGGGTGGTGTATATTGGCACTGTCCCTCAGCAGGCAGGGGTTTGTCAAGGAGGGTGCCAGAGGGGTTGGAGGAAGGTGCTGGGGGTTGGGTGCTGGAAGGTCATGGGGTGTCAGGGAGTGGATCGATGTGGACATTCCAATGAATGGAACTGATGCCAGGATGGGATGGACACTTGCTCTTGGTGCCTCAAGGAGGTTGTTCATCTTTGTGTCAGTGCACGGGCACTCACTCCACTGCCACTGCCTCCCAGGCTGCATTGCCGGCCCAATCCCTAGGCCCTGACTGTCCCATAGGGGAAGAATATGGCCCACCTCTCCACTGCTGCAGTCAGCTCAGATCCCCCTCGGTAAACCGTGGAGCTACTCTTCATGGTGTCATCTTCCTGGCATGACTGACTGAGAGTCCTTCATTAGTGCTTAAATGCTGTTCCCCCTGTTAATGGTGTCTACTTTGGGTGAGTCTCGCGCTTGGAGGGTCCATAACAGTGTGAGTCTGCATGGAGGCTCTTTCATGGCACTGAGTTGAAAGATTGCGGTGCGGGGCGCGCCGAAAAGACCAGCGCGGAGGATTCCTGTTTTCACACTGTTAGGACACTTAGAAACCTTTTGGGAAAACTCTGCCCTTGATGCCTGTGTGGCACAGGCATCTATTTCCTCATCAGTACCTGGTGTTAGTTTGGCTGCACTAATTGGTTCAGACAAACAATAAGGAACCTCACTAGACGTGAGCACAGGTTGGAAATAAGGCTGGAAACGTTGTAGTTCCATGTCCTACTCTCATTGTGAGCAAGACTTCAGGCTGCCAGATACTGAGATTTGTAATATTACTCCTCTGGAGTTGGAAGTAGACTTTAGTGGATAGAGCAAGGGAGAGTTTTGAATTAGGCAGTCAAAACATTGATGTAAATGTCAAAAATGAATTTAACAAAAGAGTACGTATGTGGAAACTCGCGATCTCTACCATGTCAAAGGACAAAGGCAGGAGATGCAAGAGAATACCATCAGTGGCAATCTCCACCCCCCCCCCCTCCCCCCCCCCCCCACTCCAAACAAGACACCACCCTGATGTGGAACAATATTGTCGTTGGGTGTACCTACAATGCAAGGACTTCAGTGATTCAAGAAGGCAGAACACCAGCAAGGGCAGTTGGGGATGCGCATTTTATGCTAGCCTAGCCAACAATGCACACATCCTGTGAATAAATAGAAAACACCTCACCTACTCCTTCACACACAACCCACTGCTGGCAACTCAGCAGCTCTTAAAGGGCTGTCGTTTTGATTTAACAAACTGCTCTAGGGTTTGGACAATAAAGTTTAGGTTATAGAAGAATACAGATGCAGAAACAGTGCAGGAGTGTTCCATTTACTGTTCTGTCCTTGAAATATTGTGACAGTTTTTTGAGTAAAGCAGGGTTTATCCCTTCATGGTTAAAGAGGGCTCATTACCAGAAACAATGTTTTAAACTTCCTGAGCGGAGGTGGCTGAGGGTGTGAATTCAGACTCTCGCTGCAGCAAATGGAGGGCGGGGATATAAGTGATGTTTACCACTTTAAAATGTGAGGAAGTATGGTTCACAATCTCTCTCAACCTGCTGCAGCTTCACTGAGAAAATACACACAATTAAATTTGTGCATTGTTTTAATGATACTGATATGCTACTAATATTGTACATAAATCTTGCAAGTTGCACCGACCGAACACACTGACAACTGAAATCACTTGCATGCTGATGGGCCCCATATATTGACTGGGCAGATGGATGTTTTCACTCTCTCACATTTCAGCACATGTTAGACATACAGGAACAATTTGCATAATCATTAGGAACCGCAAAATGGAGTGACCCTACCCATTGACTCACTATGAAGAGTATCCAGAAACCTCTGGGGCTAGAGGCCAGCGTTTGATGCCTCAGATCCATGTGAAGGCGAACACTTGGTGACCAAGGTCCTAATTTTCTCAAATGAAATGGTATCTCCAATATACAGCACTATCTCTTGTCGGGTTTCAGCATTCTTGTGGATCAGATTAAGCACAAGGCTTTACCAATCACGATGTTGCCCAGTAATCTGCTCTTACACAGGTCATTGGACCTATTGAGATAATGCTCATCTGCAGGATAATGGCAAGAGTTGATACAGATAATGCACTGTCCTGCAGGATTGAAGGCTGCTGTTCATAGCTACTCTTGACTGGGGCCATCCTCACACATCCAATACATGTAGTTCATCTGCAACCACTCTGTGACATTCATCATCCAACATGCCCAGAAAGACGCCCTTTTCTGCTGCTCTTCTTTGTTCTCCAAGAGATCTCTGCCGCTTTTCAGCTCCGATCGAGCAGCTGAAATACTGACATTTTCTTTTCAGGGTGTCATTTTTAAAGAGTTTTCTTTTTGCTCTTGCTATTTCATGTACCTCTTCATTTGTCTTATGGTCGGTAAATGGAATTTTTAGCATAATTCTTAGTATCCACATTTCAAAGGCTTCTATCATAGATCTTTATTATCCAGGTTTCTGAAACATGCAGGGAAGTGGATAGAATGTAGCATCATATGAGATTGTCCTTGTTACAAGTTTGAGTTTTCTTGTTAACACATCCTTCATCTTCACACAATTACTTCTGGCTATCTCTGTCCTTCAGCATCACTTCTGTCATCTTCTGTTATCATTTATCCCAAATATACTAACTTATCTACTTGTTCCAGTGTGACACCTTCCACTTCGATCTTTTCTCTAGTTTCTTTTAATATATTCCTTACGACTAGCATTGCTTTTGTCTTCTTGGTGTCTATTCTAAACATCTAGACTTTACTTTGTAGGGCCTCTTCTGATTCTGCAAGTAGCAGTGTGTCGTCAACTTACCACAAGTTTATTGTGTTCCTGCCTCCAATTTGTACGCCTGGAAGAATACCCAATTCTCTGAATATTTGTTCTGTGCACAGACCGATTCATTTTGGTGATACCACACAGCCTTGTCGTAGTCCTCTCTTTACTTGAAACATTTAATTTCCATCTTCAATCTAGCTTGATGCTTGCTATTTGGTCACAATACAGGCTCTGGAGAAATCTCACATCTTTACTGTCAATATCACATTTCAGTAACATGTCTATTAACTTTTGGTGATAAATACAATCAAATGTTTTTTTCATACGTCTATGAACCCTAACCCTAATGTGCTTGTTTACCACTAGGTTGTAATAGTGTGGCCCCTTTAAGGGAGCATTTCTTAAGGGTCATGTGGTCAGCTCAGACCTTATGGAGTGTCAAGACAGGAAGCTGAGTCAATCAAGTGCGAGGGTGTGTATCCTGTGTCAGGGAGGATCTGCAGTTGAAACCAGGAAGGAGTAGTGTACAGTCATATAGTTATTCTGTCTGGCCCTGTTTATTTGGCAATAAAGCCTTTTGCTTCCTAGCCTCAGCGAGTCATCCTTGATTTATTACCAAGACATTTATTGAAAATTGCTCTTGAATTAAATATTCTCACTCTTGTTCTTACTCCAGATCTATATTCAGACTGCATTTCACCAATTTCTACTTCAAATGCATTATTATTTCAATCTATTATGATTTTCAAGATCACTTTAATGGGAGGACTGATTAAGCTTGTAGTTCTAAATTGATTTCACTCTGTTGCTTTAGGTTTCTCAGATAACATAATGAATAACAAATGAATGTGTCCTTTGGTATATCTTTTAGTGACAAATTCCTCATCACTTCTAATTCTGTTTCTCCGAGGACTTTTAGATGTTCTGTTATTACCTCATCACTGCCTGGGGGTTTTCCTCTGCTCATAAATTTCAAAGCATTCTTTACTTCTGACATCATGTTTGGTCCTTCAATTTTGGTCACCCTGTTCTAGGAAAGACATTGTTAAATTGGAAAGAGTGCAGAGAAGATTTACAAGGATGTTGCCAGGACTAGTAGGCCTGAGTTATAGGGAGAGCTAGACCAGGCTAGGACTTTATTCCTTGGAATATAGGACAATAAGGAGTGAACTTGTTGAGCTTGTTTAAAATGATGAGGGCAATAAATAGGAAAGGGGAATTGAAAACGAGCAGGCATAAGTTTAAGGTGAGAGTGAAGAGATTCAAAAGGAACCCAAGGGGTAACTTCTGCATGCAGAGGGTGGTGTGTGCATGGAATGAGCTGCCAGAGAAAATGGTTGAGGCAGGTACAATAGCAATATTTAAAAAGCATTTGGATAAGTACATGGATGGGAAAGGATTAGAGGGATGTGGGCAATTGGGACGAGCTGGAAGGACAGCGTGGTCGGCATGGACCAGTTGGGCCAAAGGACCTGTTTTCATACTGTATTGCTCAATGACTCGATGGGCCCTATTTTGATTCGAAGTGCTGGGTGGACTTGAAACTGGGAATGTTTCAGATCCAACTTTTAGACCTGTTCTCAGGTGCCCCATGTGCACTCTGCCTGAAAAAATATCAGCAATTCCGATTCACACTACACAAGCCTGTGGGGGGGCTTAACGCGCCCAAAATTCCGCAGCTCCAATTGGCGCCTCCAACTGGGCATGCTCAGGAAAAAAAAATAGAATGTGGCTCCCCTGCCACATCGCTCCCGGGCCGGATAATGCCTCCCCCTGGCCCCCCACAGACGTTACCCCCCCCCCCCCCCCCCCCCCCCGCCGCCGCACTGATCTCAGGCAGAGTGGCAGCGAGACCGCCCCCCCCCCCCCACCGATCTCAAGCAGAGAGTCGTTCGACACTTAGCACCTCATTAGCTGGAGTGCCCGAATTGGTCTTTTGTAGAGCAGATCTGTTTCACGCCGAATCTGGATGGGTGAACGCGGTGGTGAAGGGGGAGGTGCCGGTAAGGTTGGGCGTGCAGATTTAGAAGGAGTTGGCAATAGAATCTGTCATTAGCTGTAGACAGGCTTGGTCTTAGTGTCCCTTTTGCCCAACATTGCAGATGGGCCTTTGAGTCTCCTATTTGGCGGTAATGCCTCTGTGATAAAACCATTCAAAGGCTATAAATGAGTGTTGCCAATTTACTCGGATCCACCATGGACAGACTTCATGACCCATGCTGAAATGAAAATAAAAACTTTAAGTACTAATTACAGACTTCACAATATTAAAATACTCACGATAAAAAACCCATTCAGTACATCGACATACAAAGATACACACATGTATCATTTAGGTACAGGAGTAGGCCACTCGAGCCTGCTTCACCATTCAGTAAGATCATGACTGATCTGATTTAACTCAACATTCCTGCCAACTCCAATAAATTGGTTAAACATGACTTCCCTTTCACAAAACTACGTTGACTCTGCCTGATTGCCTTGAATGTTTCCAAGTACCCCAACCTGCTATAGCATCTTCAATAATGGCTTCTGACATTTTCCCCATGACAGATGTTAAACTACCTAGCCTGTGGTTTCCTGCTTTCTATCTCCATCCATTTTAGAATAAAGGATTTATTGGCTGCGTCAATAGTGGCTGGCACGGTGGAACACTGCTGCCTCACAGCGCCAGGGACCCAGGTTCGATTCCCGGCTTGGGTCACTGTCTGTGTGGAGTTTGTGCATTCTTCCTGTGTCTGCGTGGGTTTCCTCCGGGTGCTCTGGTTTCCTCCCACAGTCCAAGGTGTGTAGGTTAGGTGGATTGGCCATGCTAAATTCTCCTTCAGTGTCAGCGAGACTAGCTAGGGTAAATGCATGGGGTTATAGGGATAGGCCTGGGTCGGATTGTGGTTGGTGCAGACTCGAGCCTTACACCAGTGGTAGAGAAATTATTGGAGAGGATTCTTCGAGACAGGATTTATTTCCACTTGGAAATAAGTGGACGTATTAGTGAGAGGCAACATGGTTTTGTGAAGGGGAGGTCGTGTCTCACGAACTTGATTGAGTTTTTTGAGGAAGTGACGAAGATGATTGAGGGTAGGGCAGTGGATGTTGTCTACATGGACTTCGGTAAGGCCTTTGACAAGGTCTCTCATGGCAGACTGGTGCAGAAGGTGAAGTCGCATGGGATCAGAGGTGAGCTGGCAAGGTGGATACAAAAGTGGCTCAGTCAAAGAAGACAGAGGGTAGCAGTGGAAGGGGGCATTTCTGAATGGAGAGCTGTGACAAGTGGTGTTCCTCAGGGATCAGTGCTGGGACCTTTGCTGTTTGTAATATATATAAATGATTTGGAGGAAAATGTAACTGGTTTGATTAGTAATTTTGCAGACGACAGGTTGGTGGATTTGCGGATAGCGATGAGGACATCAGAGGATACAGCAGGATATAGATCAGTTGGAGACTTGGGCGGAGAGATGGCAGATGGAGTTTAATCCAGACAAATGTGAGGTAATGCATTTTGGAAAGTCTAATACAGATCAGAAATATACAGTAAATGGCAGAACCCTTAGGAGTATTGATAGGCAGAGGGATCTGGGTGTACAGGTACACAGGTCACTGAAAGTGGCAATGCAGGTGGAGAAGGTAGTCAAGAAGGCATCCGGCATGCTTGCCTTCATCAGCCGGGGCATTGAGTTTAAAAATTGGCAAGTCATGTTGCAGCTTTATAGAACCTTAGTTAGGTCGCACTTGGAATATAGTGTTCAATTCTGGTCGCCACACGACCAGAAGAATGTGGAGGCTTTGGAGAGGGTACAGAATAAATTTACCAGGATGTTGCCTGGTATGGAGGGCATTAGCTATGAGGAGAGGATGGAGAAACTTGGTTTGTTCTCAATGGAACGATGGAGGTTGAGGGGCGACCTGATAGAAGTCTACAAGATTATGAGAGGCATGGACAGAGTGGATAGTCAGAAGCTTTTTCTCAGGCTGGAAGAGTCAATTACTAGGGGGCACAGGTTTAAGGTGCGAGGGGCAAGGTTTAAAGGAGATGTACGAGGCTGATTTTTTACACAGAGAGTGATGGGTGCCTGGAACTCGTTGCCGGGAGAGGTAGTGGAAGCGGATACCGTAGTGGCTTTTAAGGGGTGTCTTGACAAGTACATGAATGGGATGGGAATAGAGGGATATGGTCCCCGGAAGGGTAGGGGGTTTTAGTTCAGTTGGGCAGCATGGTCGGTGCAGGCTTGGAGGGCTGAAGGGCCTGTTCCTGTGCTGTAATTTTCTTTGTTCTTCAATGGGCCAAATGGCATCCTTTTGCACTATACGATTCTATGAATTTCCAATCTAATGGAACCTTCCCCAAATCTTGGGAATTTTGGAAAAATAAAAGCAATGCATCAACTATCTAACTAGCCACTTCTTTTAAGACCTTCGGGTGAAGGCCATCACAACCCGAGCACTTCACAGCCCACAGATCCAACAATTTACTCTGTACCACTTCTCTGGTGTTTATACATTTTAAAAATTCATTCGTGGGACATGGGCATCGCTGGCTGGCCTGTATTTATTGCCCATCCATGCTTGCCCATGAGGAGGTGGTGATGAACTGCCTTCTTGAATCACTCCAGTCCATGTGCTGTGGGTTGACCCACAATACAAAGATTTCCTGAGTTCCAGTCTTCCTCCATTTTCAGATTAACATTATTTCTGGGATGTTACCTGGATGTCATCTCCAGTGAAGGCCAATTCAAAGTACCTAAAATAAAAACCAGAAAATGCTGGATAAACTCAGCATGTGCAGGCCTGGCAGCAACGGTGGAGCAAGCAACCACAGTTAATGTTTCAAGTCCATAAGACCCTTCTGCAGTTCTGGGAAATGGGATTTTCTTTTTGCTTCATCTATCCAATGCTAGATTGAAGTGCTCCCAATCAAATATACTAAAGTTAAAGATAAACATGTTTACTTTCTGCCTCCATAGTATGCCTCAACCCCAGCATCAGAAGAGTACCACATCATAAATGTGTAGGCCTTCATTGAACTATTGAAGCAGCCACCCTATGGGCCTCTCACAGCAAGACTGTCAGTTTATTGGGAGCTTAGAGTGAGATATTGTGCACCCATATCAATTAGAACTTATCTCAAATTACACAAGCCCATTTTACAAACACTTAGTAGCAACATTCAAGAGGTGAAAGGTCAGTGTTGGACACACTATCCCATGCCTCCATTTTAAAACTATTTTATTCAATATATAGACAAAAATTCTGACTAATATTATGAAAATAACTTCATATTTTTCACATTTGATACTGAAAGCAAGGTACTAGAATTGCAAATAATAACATGGTATTTAGGAATACAGATGACTGAGCATTTTGTAGACACAGGCCCTTCCAAGAGAAATAAAAGATTGCAGACATATGATTTATGGCTTATTGTGCCAGCATGTTGATTCCAGACTTTACCATATAGAGTGTGGCTTAACTAAACCATTTCCTTAATCATGCATAGGCTCTCTCACATTTACATTCCTCTTTGGTTGGGACTACTATCACAACCTGGAGTCATGGCAACTCTGTCATATGGCAACTTTCTGAAGTGTGTCTGAACATTTAAATTTAGATCACTTTCCATTCAGAGAAATGATTTGTAAACAATCATGATTTGTGACCAGTGCCGTTTTGTCAGCGAGAGCTTACATTAGCAAATCATTCCATTAGCAGAAAGTGTGAGTAGCCTATTGGACTTTTATTTCAGAAACCAAGCCTCGGGTCACTGCCTGTGTGGAGTTTGCATGTTCTCCTCGTGTCTGTGTGGGTTTCCTCTGGGTGCTCCATTTCCTCCCACACTCCCTTAGTGTCAGGGGCACTAGCAGGGTAAATAAGTGGGGTTAAGGGGATAGGGGTTGGGTGGGATTGTGGTCGGTGCAGACTCGATGGGCCGAATGCCCTTCTTCTGCACTGTAGGATTCTATGAAATGCCAGAAAATTGACAGCTAATAGAGAGTCCAGATTTAGTAACACTGGCAAGGTGTATACGTTATCTTTTAAAGATTAGTGCTAAAAAGAATATTTTATTTCCCTCATCTGCATTATGCAAATGATGGAGCCAATCCGTTGTACTGGGTTTTTAAATGTATTTGGTACTTTTTAAAAGTTTATTTATTAGTGTCATAAGTCAGCTTACAGTAACACTGCAATGAAGTTACTATGAAAATCCCCTAGTCGCCACACTCCAGCACCTATTCGGGTACACTGAGGGAGAATTTAACATGGCCAATGATAACCAGCACATCTTTCGGACTGTGGGAGGAAACCGGAGCAAACCCACGCAGACATGGGGAGAACATGCAAACTCTACACAGACAGTGACCTGAGCCGAGAATTGAACGCGGGTCCCTGGTGCTGTGAAATTAATGATTATAATCTATGATTAAATTTGTTGTGCTCTTGTGAGAGGTGACTGTATTGAACTGAAGTTACATGGAAAAGGTCAGCCTGGAAGATTTCTTCCAACTAAGTTACAAGAGTAGGACAAGAAGGCACAGGCTCAAACTAGGAAAAGGCAAATACAGAACTGCTGTCAGAGAGTTCTACACAGGGCCAGTGCTCGATACATTGAGTGAATATACAGGCATAACAATAACAGCTTTATTTATCTAGCACATCTAACATAGCAAATTCCAAGGTGCTTTACAGGAGAATTATAAAACTAAATTTGATCAAGATTTTGCTTGACTGGGAATCAGTGTAATTCATGGAATCCATTCGGCCCATCAAGTCTACACCGACACAACCCATCCAGCCCCTGTCCCCTTAACCCCACATACTTACCCTGCTAGTCCCCCTGACACTAAGTGGCAATTTAGCATGGCCAATCAACCTAACCCACATATCTTTGGATGGTGAGAGGAAACCGGAGCACCTGGAAAAAACCCATGCAGACATGGGGAGAACGCGCAGACTCCAATTCAGCAAGTACAGGTTTGATAAGTGAGCAGGACATGGTACGAGTTAAAACAAGGACTGCAGAGTTTTGGATCTTCAGTTTACTTAAGGTCGATTGTGGAAGGCCAGCTAGGAGTGTGTTGAGTTTAAGTCTCGAGGTAAGTAAGGCAAGAATGAAAGTTGCAGCAGCAGATGAGCTGTGACAAGGACAAATTTGGCCATGTTTATAGAGGAGAAAATAAGCAGCCTTAGTAGTGGAATAAATATGGCTGGAAGCTCAACATGGGGTCAAACATGACAGCAAGGTTGTGAACCGGGTTTAGTTCTCAGGCAGATACCAGGGAGGGCAATGGAGTTGATAGCTGGGTACTGGAATTTTGTGTGGAAATCAAACAATCCTGATTTTTAAAATTCTCAACCCATTTTCAAATTCCCCCACGGTCTCACCCTTCCTTAGCTCTGTAGTTTCCTCCAGTCCCAGCACCCTCTGAGACATCTGCTCTCATCTAATTCCTGATATTTTAGTTCCTCCACCATTGGCGACTGTGCCTTCATCTCTCTGGGCCCCAAGCTCTGGAATTCCCTCCCTATACTTCTCCACCTCTCTACTTTACTTTCCTTCTTTCAGACACTTCTTGAAATCTCCTGTTTGACCAAACGTTTGGTCGTCTGACCTAATACCCCCTTACGTGATGCAGTGTCAAACCTTGTTTTATAAACAAGGCGGCACGGTAGCACAGTGGTTAGCACTGCTGCTTCACAGCTCCAGGGTCCTGGGTTCGATTCCCGGCTCAGGTCACTGTCTGTGTGGAGTTTGCACATTCTCCTCGTGTCTGCGTGGGTTTCCTCCGGGTGCTCCGGTTTCCTCCCACAGTCCAAAGATGTGTGGGTTAGGTTGATTGGCCAGGTTAAAAAATTGCCCCTTAGAGTCCTGGGACGTGTAGGTTAGAGGGATTAGTGGGTAAAATATGTGGGGGTAGGGCCTGGGTGGGATTGTGGTCGGTGCAGACTCGATGGGCCGAATGGCCTCCTTCTGCACTGTAGGATTTCTATGATTTCTATGATTTCTATGATAATACTGCTGTAAAATGCTTTGGAATATGTTACTATGTTAAAGGTGCTATATAAACTGTTGTTGTTATACCCTGATATCCATTCAATGTGTTGAGTACTTGTTCTGTGTAGAATTCCAACATATCATAGAATCCCTACAGTACAGAAGGAGACCATTCAGCTCATCGAGTTTGCACCGACAACAACCCACCCAGGTCCTAACCCCGTAACCCCACATATTTACCCTCCTAATCCCCCTGGCACTATGGGGGAATTTATCATGGCAATCAAGCTAACTCGCACATCTTTGGAGTGTGGGAGGAAACCGGAGCACCTGGAGACGACCCACACAGACACGAGGAGAATGTGCAATCTCCGCACAGACAGTGACTCGAGGCCAGAATTGAACCCGAGTCCCTGGCACTGAGGCAGCAGCGCTAGCCACTGTGCCACCCATATGTTCTGTAGTTGTCTGTTTCTTGGTGTCAAATATGCGGCACGGTAGCACAGCGGTTAGCACTGCTGCTTCACAGCTCCAGGGACCTGGGTTCGATTCCCGGCTTGGGTCACTGTCTGTGTGGAGTTTGCACATTCTCCTCGTGTCTGCGTGGGTTTCCTCCGGGTGCTCCGGTTTCCTCCCACAGTCCAAAGATGTGCGGGTTAGGTTGATTGGCCAGGTTAAAAATTGCCCCTTAGAGTCCTGAGATGTGTAGGTTAGAGGGATTAGAGAGTAAATATGTGGGGGTAGGGCCTGGGTGGGATTGTGATCGGTGCAGACTCGATGGGCCAAATGGCCTCCTTCTGCACTGTAGGGTTTCTATGATTCTATGATGACTCCCAGGTCATGAACAGACTGGTTAATCTCAGACAGTTGCTGGAAAGAGTAATGGAGTCAGTGCTTGAGTATTAGAATTCAGAATGAGGTTCATTTGCTTCAGTCTTCCCTATTTTTAATTGGAGGAAATTTCTGCTCATCCAGTTCTGGATGTCAGATAAGCAGTCTTATGATTTCACAACTGTGGAGGAGTCAACAATGATAGTGATGTGTTTGACAATACCTAGCCCTGTGTGAAAATGAATAGTGTGCTTTCAGATCACATTGATTCACCAGGTCACACCAGCTGATTCTGGGGATGGTGGGACTGATGTATGAGGTGAGGTTGACTAGGTTAGGGTTGTTTTCACTGGAGTTCAGATAAATGAGGGGGGATCTCATAGAGACTTACAAAATTCTAACAGGACTAGACAGGATAGATGCAGGGAGGATGTTCCCGATGGTGGGGGAGTCCAGAACCAGGGGTCACAGTCTGAGGATTCAGGGTAGACCATTTAGGACGGAGGTGAGGAGACATTTTTTTCACCCAAAGAGTGGTGAGCCTGTGGAATTCATCACCACAGGAAGTAGTCGATGCTAAAACATTGAAGTATTCAAGAGGCTGCTAGATACAGCACTTTGGATGAATGGGATCAAAGGGTATGGGGAGAAAACAAGATTAGGCTATTGAGTTGGACAATCAGCCATGATTGTGATGAATAATGGAGCAGGCTCGAAGGGCCAAATGGCCTCCTCCTGCTCCTATCTTCTATACTTCTATTGCTGAGGGCAGTGTGCAAATTGAGAAACAGAAGACCTGGGCTAGATCTTTGGAGGACAGCAGAGGTAGCAGTACAGGAGCAGGAAGGGGAGCTATTACAGGCCTGGCTACAATTGGATCAGAATGGAGTTAAAGTTTATTTATTAGTCACAAGTAAGGCTTACATTAACACTGCAATGAAGTTACTGTGAAATGGCAAATGAAGTTCCAACCAACTGGACAACAGAGTGGAGGCAGTAGCAGAGAATAGTGAGATCGAGTTTGTCAAAGACTACAAACAAGTCGAGGAAGATGATGAAGGATAGTGTACCTTTGTCACAATCACGGAATATCATTGACAGCTGTTTCAGTACTGTTACGGCAGTGGAAATCTGACTGGGATTAAAACATGGAATTCCGTGGAAGATAAGGCTGGATTTGGAAAGCAACAACACATTCAAACACATTGAAAAGAAAAGGGAGGATGGTAATTTGGTGGTGGGGGTCACGAGTTGTTCTTTTCGGAGGAGAGGGGTAACGAAGGTAGATTTAGAGGGACAACAATAGAAGAAAATACCATTTAAAAATATTGGTTAACATGGGGAATAGGAGGGGGAAGTTGGCGGTCAGCAATTTTAGTGGGAGTAATGTCAGGGGAGCAGGACTGGATGACATGGACAAAAAGGGCTTGGAGAGGGAATAAGAGGTGATAGGAGGGGAATGAGAAAAAGATGCGAGTTCAGGGCTAGGGCAGCAGAAAGATTTAGGGGATGTTTGACCCAATGGGTTAGTGCAAGGGATGGAAGAGCTTGAAAGCTGATCGGATTCTCTCAATCTGAATGCTTTAAAAAAATCCATGTGCTCCTCACCCTTCCAAGGAAGAGGTTCCTCACAATGATGTGACAAAAGTTAATAGCATATTGTGTTAATGCAAGGGGACAGTTCTAACATAATTTATTAACTACAAGTAATCTCCAAATTTTGCCATTCTTTTTCACTCCATAGCAATCCCTGGAGCCTCTTAAATCATTAAGAATTTTTGTGTTTTTTTTCTCATTAAATTGCTAATGAAAGACATGAAGGAATGGACTTGGATCTTTTCATAGTTCCCTCCACAACTCAAGTTTGAAAATTCCTTTGTAATTATTAAGTTATGTTACAAAACTATCTTGCAAATATAATACATAAATTCTAATGACTTTAACGTGACCTATGGTGTGGATCTCATAGAATACGAGCTCCCAGACTAAGGCAGTAATGGCTTGTCCAATTAGAGAGCCCTGCCTGTGTACATAATGTGGAGTGTCAGGATTACTGGAATTCCGGGTTTATACTCTGTGCGTTCAGAGTCTGACTGTTGCTTACTATATAAATAAATCTAAATTTGGTGGTGACCCTGGCCTCGGAGGAGTTATGTAATAAATGTGCTCACTTTTTATACAACAGTCTTCTTGCATTAATGTTGCATCTCATTAACCTTAGTCAATATGTCCTTAAAACATTTCTAGAGCCTAATTTTGGAATGGACAGTTCTTGACAACTAGTAAAAGTGAAATGGTGGCCCATTAAAAGGTTACCCTTTGTCAGATAACAGTATAGCAAATCTAGACTTAAATCAGAATGAAGAGGTGGAATAGGTTTGGCTTTTTGATCAAGGAATTCCTAATGGTTCATTCCATTTTCATAGGTAACTTTTAATAGTTTCATAGAGTCTTAGAATCCCTACAGTGCCGAAGGAGGCCATTCAGTCCCTCTAGTCTGCACCAACAACAGACAGGCCCTATCCCTGTAACCAATCCCAGTCAGGCCCTATCCCTGTAACCTCACATATTTATCCCTCTAATCTATCTCAGGACTGTAAGGGGCAATTTAGCATGGCCAATCAACCTAACCCACACATCTTTGAACTGTGGGAGGAAACCCACACAGACAGGGGGAGGACATAGTGAGACAGTGACCCAAGCTGGGAATTGAACCCAGCTCCTTTTAGCTAACCACTGTGCCACCATGCCATCCCTGAGCAAGTTTGTAAGTGCCACGTTCACTTTAATGCATGTTGAATAGCCACTTCTAAAAGTGAAAATGAATGAATTAGCTAAGCATTTAACCAAGGAGCACTTAATTAACACACCTTGTAACAACTGGCTGACTGTCTCTAAGTGGAGTGATGTTAACTCATTTGTGGGCTTGTACCTTTGGTTACTGATGCGCTATCAATAAGGCGAAAGACTACCGATATGCCAATATAAGTGTAGGCTTTTATTCACAACAGAATCAGGAGCAGATCCCAACAATTAACCGACCTGGACTGAACAAGGGGGAGGAGACAGCCACCTTTATACTAGGTGCTGAGGGGAGGAACCAAACTGGAAGGGGATGTGTCCAGGTATGACAAACACACACAACGGTGGTCCATATAGGACAAAGGCACAACTGAGGTCCACCACAGTTACCATAGCAATTGGAAACAAATATTAAAAATAACTAAGAAATCAGGAAGGGTTCAGTGGGAAATGTCTGTTCTCAGCAGTGCAGTGAACTTGCAAATCCCCAGATACATATTAGTTTGAATCTCAAAGCTTTACGTAGAGGCTGAGTGAAGCTGAATGACTATTGGTGACTGGTTCCACATTTACAATGGAAAATGCAAATACAGACCAAATGTAAACATGATGCACTAAAGGACATAACAACAGATTGGCTAGTAAGTTCCGAATGCTTTGTATGTGGTATTGTAGTGTGTGTGCAGTTAAAGAAGTCAATACTATCAGACTCTATGGTAAAATCCCAAAAGAAGTAGGTTCAAACTTACAATTATAATTTCTTATCGAAGGGTGAAAGGTGGCAGATAACAGCACAAAACAGTAAGGCATATCTTATTGGTTTATTGAGGCCAAGGTGATGGGTAGTCAAAGAAGGTGACCCAATAGATGGTGGGTTGATCACCAGAACTGAACTTATTGCAAATTATAACAGTTGCTGAAATCCATTAGTGATGCCTACTTGCAGAAGTGTGCAAATCATAACACTACTAATTTCATAGAAATCTGAGAAATTTACAACACGGAAGGAGGTCTCTTGTCCATGTCAGCTGACAAGTGGCCATCCAGCCTAATCCTGCTTTCCAGCCTTTGGCCCAGAGTCGTGTAGGTTACAGCACCTCAAGCGCATATCTAAGTATTTCTCAATACACTGAACTCCATAGCCTCCTGCAGCACTGGACCTCAGTCATGTCAAGGTAGTTGGTTCACTGCCTGTACACCCTGGCAGCTGGGTAGGGGTATCTCCTCCAGTGCTATCCCCCTTGTCCTGCTGGCCCTGAGCACCCTGTGCCTACGCCTCTATTCTGAGGTGACGCCTGTGGCCACTTGGCCTCCTCTCTCTTTGTCCCCTGTCTTCCTCTTCAGAGCAAATGCATCCTGTTGAGTGCTTGATATCCATCTGCAGAGATGCAAATGGAGCTGACCTGTACATGGAGTGTGCCAAAGGGACGAAATTCTCAGATGATACAAGACTAGATATAAGAAGTTGCAAAAAGCAGTGAAAATGCTTACAATGTTCCAAACTAATCCCTCATCAACCTACCAACTCGGCCTGCCTTTGCTCCTACCCCTTTTATCCTGCCCTTGGATCACAAAACACTAAAAACAGATTGGCTGCCTGCTTGTGTGATGACCTAAAAGTCACCAGCCAATCTACTTTCTGGCCAATAGTGCATTTAATCCTCTAATTTAGCTACCTAATTGTTGTTGGGCATGCATCCAATTCGCAATTGTGCCCGCCAACTGAAATACCGCATGAGTGCATGATTGTGGGGCCAACATCTTCTTGCAGGATTCTATGTACTTCCAGTTCTAGAATCATAGAACCATAGAATCCCTACAATGCAGAAGGAGGCCATTCAACCCACTGAGTCTGCAAAACCAACAATTCCACCCAGGCCCTATTCCCGTGACCCCACGTATTGACCCTGCCAATCCCCTTGACACTTAAGGAGCAATTTACCAATCCATCTAATCTGCACACCTTTGGACACTAAGGGGCAATTGAGCATGGCCAATCTACCTAACCTGCACATCTTTGGCATTTGGGAGGAAACTGGACCACCCAGTTAGACGCAGGTCTTTTACACAGGGGATGGTGGGTGCATGCCAGCAGATACGAAAGTGACTTTTAAGGGGTGTCTTGACAAATACATGAATAGGATGGGAATGGAGGGATATGGTCCCCGGAAGGGTATGGGGTTTTAGCTCAGCTGGGCAGCATGGTCGGTGCAGGCTTGGATGGCCGAAGGGTTTGTTCCTGTGCTGTAATTTTCTTTGTTCTTTGTTCACCCAGAGGTAACCCACATAGACACTGGGAGAACATGCAAATTCCACACAGACAGTGACCAGAGGCCTGAATTGAACCTGTGTCCCTGGCATTGAGGTAAAAGTACTAACCACCGTGCCACCCGTTCCGCTCTTTATTTGGAAGCAATTTGCATTGCAAAAAGATCATTTAAGCATCTTATCAGAAAGTCATTTCACCAAGATTAGAAGGTTAAAGGTGCAGATTTTGTCATGTGAATAAAAGTACTAGCTTTTCCTGAAGTATCCATCATCTATTGAATATGGAAGGGTGCATAACCAATGTAAGTATAGACAAGAGAGGCATTCAGCTCATCCTTACAGAGACATCTAAGCATTTCCCCAGGATTACAGGTAGCCTGCATCTAGCACCTGGAACTTAGTCAGAGGGAATCTCCTCCTGTCCTGCTTGCAGCTACCTCTGCAAGGCAGTCTGCTGTCATGGTATACCATTCTCATCTTTCAGTCCTCACACATCCACTGCTGCTCTGCAACCACCTTGTGATGTCTGTCATCCAACTACACCAAGCCATTTCAGGCACGCACTACCCAAGCAGCATAAATTTCTGCCCCCATCGCGAACATTGCTTCCCCCCCATTGCATAGCTACACAAACCAGTCACAGAGTGCTCGTGCAAGCATCATTCAGACCACAAACATTTTTACTGAAGGCATCGGGCCAAATTTGCATCATTTTTATTTGGAAAAGCCCCCACTGAATGCCACTGTGGTGTTCAAGCCCACATTAGGAACAAACTGCCAGAAATTAAGTACAAATTGTGCATCTAACACATCAGTCGAAAGTTCAAATTGTAAGGCTTCTGCAAAATAAACATACATTCTGAAACCTTTGATTGGGAATTTTTGGCACATTTCCCACCATATAGGCTTCAAGACAAAGCAACATGATTGTGGCTATGTGCTTAATGTTTACCAGTTTAACTGATTGCAAGTCCCAAATTACTCTTTAGGTACTTGTTTTCTCTTATCTGTCCCTAAGTTTCAAATTAATCTGAGAACTATGGGAGAATACCAGGCACTGGTGCAGTCCTCGAGTACCTTCATTTGTGGCTCTATAATTTATCAAGCAGTCTTGCATCAGTGACTTGAGTACAAAATGTGGACTAATGCTCCAGTGGGGTACTGAGGGCATACTGAACTAGTAGAGGATTCTGTCTTTTGGATGAAAGTTTAAATTGAGACCCTAACTAATCTTTCAGGTCTAAGGTTGATAAGGGATCCTGGGCTTTATAAATAGAGGCATAGGCTGGAATTTTACTGGCAATGGAGGATGACATTCTCCGTTGGCCTTGGGCGGACGTGCGGTGGAATTCTGCCCATAGATTATAAAAGCTAAGACGAATATTTATAAAACCTGGTTTGGCCTTACATCGAGTATTATCTCCAATTTTGGGCACCACACTTCAGGAAGAATTGGAGAAGGCACAGAAAAGATTTAAGAGAATGGTTCCAAGAATGAGAGACTTTTTTCAAGTTTTTTTTATTAGTCACAAGTCAGGCTTACATTAACGCTGCAATGAAGTTAGTTGAAAATTCCCTCTTCAGCTACAAAGATAGATTGGAGAAACTGGTTTTGTTTTTCTTAGCGAAGAGAAGGTTGAAAGGATATGTTTGATAGAGGTGTTGAATATTGAGAGGGGTCTAGATGGGGCAGATAGCAGGAAACTGTTCCGTTTAATGGGAGGGTCAAGAATCAGAAGACACAGATTTTAAAGTGATTGGCAAAGGACCCAGAGGTAACAGGAGGAAAACTTTTTTTACGCAGAGAGTGGTTAGGATCTGGAAGTGTTAGTGTGCTGGAGGCAGTTTTAATCATGACATTCAATAAGAAATTGCATAATGATCTTAATAAAGATTTGCAACAATCGGGGATAAGGCAAGGGAATGGGACTGGCTGAGTTGCTCTTGCAGAGAGCCAGCACAAACATTATAGGCCAAATGGCCTCTTTCTGTGTTGTAACTATTCTAAAAGTCTATGGTTTTATCTTTTTCTATAGAATCAATTGTCACATGACTCCTGTGCTCTCTGAAAACCCAAAAGGGAAAATTTTCACTGAATATCTTAGCTGGTAAAGATGTGGCCAGGATGGAGCTATAAGTTGAAATGTTGGTTTCAGCTTATAGCACCATCTTGACAAAGGAGTTGCAGCACGAAAAACAGCCGCCTGGAGGCTGATTGATACTTGCATTGTCGGCTAGTTTTCCTTAAAGAGGCTGCATGGCATTTCAGTGACTAGCATTTCAGCTAATGCTCTCCCCAAATGATGACCAACTGTTTGAGATCAAATAGGACAGTGACATCAACTTTAAGTGCTACTCACCATTTAACAGAATACTTCACCTTTCACCATCGTAGCTGCTGGAGATATGTGTAGGATCTCCGGGACTTCCTGAGACCCTCATTTGTTTCCCTTAGGCTAATCTGGACACAGAATGCACAATATATTCTGACCAGAGCACAGCATAATTTGGTCACTACCCTAGACGGATACTGTAATATTTGGCTCTGTAGGTCATCATTCCATTGGCCTTGTTGACTGCAGCTGTGTTTCTGTTTTGGCTATGTGCATTATTAGTTCGACTAAGACTGCTATCATTCTTTTCACTTCTTGCTTAACAGTTCCAACACCATTCGTAAAGTACATGTGTTGCTTTTTTCCTTCCATTTACATTTTATAATATTGTAATAAGTCCTCAGAGGCAGAAGTCCCTTCATCAGAATTTACAAGATCCAACGACACTATACAGAGTACTCTCAGTATGCAGTCTACATCCAGAGTATCAGAGGCACTGACTCCTGTTTAAGTACAGAACATAGGGCTCCCTGATTAGACCATCAATTGAGTTCATATTCAAGCAGGCTAACCTCACTTCCCTGATTAAAGTTGTTACAAATATTAAATTTAATCTGCCTTTTTCATGTTCACACGAAATCTGTCATATTCTGCATTTGCTGAGTTGCTTCTTTCAATTGCATTCTTCCTCCTGATTTGATATTGTGATAACCCTAAGGATTTATATGGGGAATTGATTTTCCAGTGGGAATTGTGGAATACGAGTCCCCATGGTGATGGGCGGTTGTCTACCCAGCTGGAACTTGTCTTCTGAGCCTTGATAAGGTGGGTCCAGTGATCTATCGTCCTGGATGGGACTCATGTATACACACCACAGTGTTGTGGTTTAACTTGTGATTTAGGCATAAAACATCGTTCAACTCCAGTTGGCTTCCTGATTTACTACAGACATAATCTACAAGTCTGACTAATTTGCATTGAGATTCTGAGTCAATGCAAATTAGAAACAGCAGTGGTCCTGAGACTGAACCCTGGGTCACCTCACTCCATAATTTCCCCCAATCCTGACCCAACCCAAACCCAATCTCTGTCCAACCCCTAAAGTCTAACTCCTCTGACAAACACCCAATGTTGTCTATCTCTTTCACAGAGCTACGCTGAATCTCCACATCCTTGAGCTTAACTGGCAGGATTTTACACATAACTTTGCCTGATGCCTTTTCATATATCTTAAGTGCAGCAAATAGGATTCCTTCAGTCCACACAGGTTGTTGCTTCTTCAAAGAGATCGAGAAGGCAGGAACTTTGGATGGTCACAGCTCTTGCCACTGGCGGAGTGTGCAACTGCATTAAGTAAATGTGCAGCCAGGACAGTATCCGAGGGTAAGTGGAGTCCAAGCCAGCCTGACAGATTGACTTTCCTACAGCTGCTTGGTCACAGGGTTCAAAGATTTATTTCTGGGGAAGGATCAGTTTTTGTACAAGGCAAATCCTCTTCATCCAATCTGCCAGTTCTCTTTATCCTCTTATCCCATCTCTTTCCCTGGTGCTGATCTCCACTGATAATGTTCTGGTCCTGAGTCTCCCCCTCACACACCCTTCCCAATCCCACCCCTCAGCCTGCCAGCCCATTTCCCCTATCCCATCTAATGGGTTCCGCTGGGGGAACTGCTACCGCTCTGCCCATCCACCAATTGATGGAAATTCCTTTGAGCCTCAGAATTTAAATAATGTCAGGGCCACTTTGGACTGTTAGAGGGGAGTCCTGCTCCCCATGTGGTTAAGATGGCGGAACAGGCCTTTGGATTTTCAGGGCCTGGTTGTTGACGGCCTGTTTGATTTCTCCACATTACCCACTCTGTACAAAAGCGATTTGGATTCTAGATCAGAAATAAAACAACTAATTATGGTATTTGGGGAGGGCTACAAAATACCTTTAAAAGGAATCGTCTGTAATAAAGAAATGCTATAAACATTACCTTTGCCAGCTGCTCTTTTTTGCATTTTTTTTCCCCAAAGCTATTTAATTTTCCTTGGCAGCAGGATATATTACACCTCTGGCCATAGGCTTGCCCATGACTGAAGGCTTTGTGCTCCCCATCTAAAATAGGGCTCTATGTTGTCGGAATACTTTAGTTAACTCTCTGGAGAACTGTGTAGGCGCACAGGAACAAGAAAGCTTTGGCAGATCTCTGCTTCACATCTCGTTTCAACTCTACCTCCGTCACCAGCCATATTTATTACCAGTCGAGTCCAATACATCACCAGTCAACTTAGGACAAGCATCATGGATGGTTGATGTAATTTTCAAATTAGTGAATGAAGGTTATTGAATGGAGCTAAATTGAAATTTTAACTATGAAGACCCTTATTTCAGAATTCCTACTTCTTTGTGAGTCTCAAATAAGAATGCTTGCGGAGTTGGAGAAGACTGGGGTATTGTGTCTTACAACACACTAAATCAGCAAATCTCTTGTGCTGGTCAGTGGGAGAATGCATTGCTTTCAGAAAATGAAATCAGCATGAACAACGTGACTGTGTGGAGTTTGCACCTTTTTCCCCCGTGTCTGCGTGGGTTTCCTCCGAGTGCTCCGGTTTCCTCCCACAGTCCAAAGATGGTTAGGTGGATTGGCCGTGTGCTAAATGGCCCCTTAGTGTCCCAAGATGTGTAGGTTAGGGAGAATTAGAAGGGTAAATATGTGGGGTTATGGGAAAGGGCATGGATGGGATCCGCTGTCGGAGAGTTGGTGCAGACTTGATGGGCTGAATGGCCTTTTTCTGCACTGTCGGATTCGATGAACACACTGACAGGGTAAGTATTACAGGAATTAAGTGTGATACCCAGTGGAAGTCTGCAGCGCTCAATATGTTGCAAGCATTACTCTGCCATAGTTTTGGTTGGTGATAAAGGTGAATTTTGACCTTGTTCAATCGTGTTAGATGGGTGATGATCGGTTAGTTCCATGAGTTACACCTTTGCTGCTTACTTCCATTGACATCTCATTTTAGAAACTTAGGCCTAGGAATTGTATCGCAGCACACAGTTTTACAGATTCCAAGCAGGGGCATAATGTGATGGGGGACATTAGGGCCAATTCCTATATATTGGCAAGGGACCCTGTATAAGCACCCAGGCCGTGTTCAAAACATAATTGATGGGGAGATCTAACCCTGAATCAGCTGTACTAGCTCAGCCTTCCACAGATTAGGACAGCGTGTATTTAACAATAAATGACTTCCACAAGTCAACAACGGTCCCAAGTGCACTGTCCAGTTGTCATCATCATCTCTTGTATTCAGTGAGACCTGGACTACCACTTCAGTGATACATAAGTGTTAAAGAAATTTCATCAGCATTGCTGCTGCATTGCCTCCAGATTCAGTGGGAGGACCATTTAAACAAATGCTAGTGTCTGCAGCAAGTTCACAAGCATTAAGACAAAACGGAAAAATCCACCTTGATAGACTAGTCACTGTGTCCGGGTATCTCTGTGCCAGGCCTTGTTCTCTCAAATGGCTAGCAGTCTGGGGAGGACAAAGAAAATGCTTCAAAGACAAACTGAAGCTCTCCTTTGTGCATTGATCTTAATGACCGGGAGGAACTTGCTACCAATCATTCAGAGTGGTGACAACTGGTCCATCAATTTGCATTACACCGTGAGTCCCAGCAAGTGGCACAATGGTTAGCACTCCTGTCTCTCAGTGCCAGGGATCCGGGTTTGATTCCGGCCTTGGATGACTGCCTCTGTGGAGTTTGCATGTTCTGCCCGTGTCTGTGTGGATTTCCTCCCACAGTCCAAAGAGATGCAGGTTAGGTTGATTGGCCATGTTAAATTACCCCTGGGTGTCCCAAGGTGTGTAGTTTAGGGGGATTAGTGGGTAAATACGTGGGGTTAAGGGAATGGGCGAGGTTGGGCCTGGCTAGGATGCTCTGTTGAAGAGTTGTTGCAGACTCGATCGGCTGAATGGTCTCCTTCAGCACTGTAGGGATTCTATGATTAATGGTGAGGCAGAGCAGTGGCTTAGAAGGAAAGATAATGAAGCAAATCCTGCACTCTGGATGCCACTACATTGTGAGATGTCCTGCCCCTTGTGCCCATAGATCTACGGGTTGAGAATCGACACCTTCAGTCACATGAAGACCCAGAGCAAATCTCAACTGAGTAGTCCTTCAAATCGAGGGACAGCTGATGTGTCTAAAACAGTTACTGAAGTTTATTTATTAGTGTCACAGGTAGGCTTACATTAACACTGCAATGAAGTCTAGTCGCCACCCTCTGGCACCTGTTTGGGTACACTGAGGGAGAATTTAGCATGGCCAATGCACCTAACCAGCACGTCTTTCAGACCATGGGAGGAAACCAGAGCACCTGGAGTAAACCCACGCAGACACGGGGAGAACGCGCAAACTCCACACAGACAGTGACCCAAACTGGGAATCGAACCCAGGTCCCTGACGCTGTGACGCAGCAGTGCTAACCGCTTTTCATATGTAAATAGAGGATTCAATTCTTGTTTATGGGCCATTTGCAATTTTCATGAATGATTGACTGCAGAATGTATTGTGTATGCAGTAGTTTGCATTCTCAGATACTGGGTAACCCAAATCAGCACTCCCCAAAGATCAGTTTCAATCATTAACTTGCATTACTGTGGAATTGTGAGGAAGAGGAGCTCCAAGCTCCACATTAAGTTCCCCAGCTGCTTCCGCCCCCCGCCCCCCCCCCCCCCCCCCCCCCCCCCCCCCGCCCCCCCCACAGCGCCAGGGACCCGGGTTCGATTCCCGGCTTGGGTCACTGTCTGTGCGGAGTCTGCACTTTCTCCCCGTGTCGGCGTGGGTTTCCTCCAGGTGCTCCATTCCCTCCCACAGTCCGAAAGACGTGCAGGTTAGGTGCATTGGTCATGCTAAATTCTCCCTCAGTGTACCCGAACAGGCGTCGGAGTGTGATGTGACAACTAGGGGATTTTCACAGTAACTTCATTGTAGTGTTAATGTAAGCCTACTTGTGACACTAATAAACTTTAAATGTGCCCCAGACATGTGAACCTGTGTGTCAGGAATGTTCATTTCTAAAACCTATCCCGAATTAATTTAAAAATAATCTTCCATCACTCGACATTTCTAATGTAGTATAAGCACTGTCGTGGAGGGTACAATGCAGCCAGTATGTTTATAATTACTGGATGAAGCAATTGAGTGAATTGATTGAGATGTAAGCAGTGGGTTATTAATTATGTCATTCAGGATGCTGTTGAAATTTAGAGAGTAGACTCATTAATTATTAATAGTTTTATTGTTAAATGTAGATCTCCGAAACAAAATCATGTGTCAACATTGCAGCAAAATTGAGTTTAGACCGTCGAGTCTGCACCAACTATCTGAAAGAGCATCTTGCCCGGATCCCTGGCGCTCTGTGGCAGCAGTGCTAACTACTGTGCCACCCAAACGTTTGTTTGAAAGTTGACTATACTTGTTCTGGACAGACTAGTCTGATGGAAGAATTGAAAGGGAATGAGTAAAGTAGATGAGCCCTGGGACAAACTTTAAGGGTGGAATTGGTTTGAGAGGGAGCTGGGAGGGCCCAGAAATTGTTGTGCGTTGTGTTGGGCAAGTCAAACGGTGATCACTGAGATGTGCAGCCTGGGAGTTGAGACATGTATTGAGACAACAAAAAGTTAGAATGGCCTATTGAAGGGCTGCGCTGGGCATTGAGGATCCACGTAAATACAGGCCAAAGGGAAAAGTTCAACCGATTAAGATAAGCTCTCACCCTTGATCTCAGAGAGAATAGGCTTGTAGCAGCAAAACATAGTAAGTAGATTTCAAACAGCACATAGATAATTCCATGGATAAGATTGTTTTTTGTGAACTATTTGTCTTTAGTGCTGAAAACATTGGTGTAATGGTATTGTCATCGGTCTAATAATCCAGAGATCCAGGGTAACTCTCTGGGGACCCGGGTTTGAATCCGATCACAGCAGATGTTGAAATTTGAATTCAACAAAAAATTTGGAGTTAAAAGTTTAATGATGACCAAAGATGAGCTTGGAGCGTGGATTGCTGCTTCGAATTGTGATGTGGTGGCCATTACGGAGACTTGGATGTCTCAGGGACAGGACTGGGTGCTTCAGGTGCCGGGTTTTAGATGTTTCAGGAAGGACAGGGAGGGAGGCAAGAGAGGGGGGGGAGTGGCACTGTTGATCAGGGATAGTGTCACGGCTGTAGAGAAGGTGGACGCCGTGGAGGGACTGACTACGGAATCTCTGTGGGTGGAGGTTAGGAACAGGAAGGGGTCGGTAACTTTGCTGGGTGTTTTCTATAGGCCGCCCAATAGTAACAGAGATGTTGAGGAGCAGATGGGGAAACAGATCCTGGAGAGATGTAGGAATAACAGAGTTGTCGTGATGGGAGATTTTAATTTCCCAAACATAGATTGGAATATCCCTAGGGCTAGGGGTTTGGATGGAGAGGAGTTTGTTAGGTGTGTCCAGGAGAGTTTCCTGACACAGTATGTGGATAAGCCTACTAGAGGAGAGGCTGTTCTTGATCTGGTGCTGGCTAATGAACCTGGACAGGTGGAGGATCTCTCGGTGGGTGAGCATCTTGGGGATAGCGATCATAATTCTATCTCCTTCACGATAGCATTGGAAAGAGATAGGGTCAGGCAGGCTAGGAAAGTGTTTCTCTGGAGTAAAGGGAAATACAGTGTCATCAGGGAGGAAATTAGACGGGTAAATTGGAAGGAGGCATTCTTGGGGAAAAGTACCGAAGGAAAGTGGAGGATTTTCAAGGAATGTTTGTCTGGAGCTCTGCATGACAACGTTCCGATGAGACAGGGGGGTGTTGGTAGGGTACGGGAACCGTGGTGCACGAAGGTTGTGATGAACCTGGTAAATAAGAAAAGAGAGGCGTACAGAAGGTTCAGAGAGCTAGGAGGTGTTAAGGATTTAGAGGAGTATACGCGATGTAGGAAGGAGTTTAAGAAGGAAATTAGGAGAGCGAGAAGGGGTCATGAGAAGACCTTGGCAGGTAAGATTAAGGAGAATCCCAAGGCTTTCTACAAATATGTCAAGAGTAAAAGGATGAGATGTGAAGGCATAGGACCCTTAAAAGGTGAAGGGGGAAAAGTTTGTGCGGAACCGTTAGAAATGGCGGAGGTGCTTAATGAATACTTTACCTCGGTATTCACGGTGGAAAGGGATCTGGGTGGTTGTACTGCTGGATTGCGGAGGACAGAAAGGATCGAGCATGTGGACATAAAGAAAGAGGATGTGTTGGAACTATTGAATGGCATCAAGGTTGGTAAGTCGCCGGGACCGGATGGGATGTACCCCAGGTTACTGTGGGAGGCGAGGGAGGAGATTGCGGAGCCTTTGGCGATGATCTTTGCATCGTCGATGGAGACGGGAGAGGTTCCGGAGGATTGGAGGATTGCGGATGTGGTCCCTATATTCAAGAAAGGGAACAGGGACAGCCCGGGAAATTACCGACCGGTGAGTCTAACCTCAGTGGTTGGTAAGTTGATGGAGAGGATCCTGAGAGACAGGATTTATGATCATCTAGAGAAGTTTAGTATGATCAAAAGGAGTCAGCACGGCTTTGTCAGGGGCAGGTCGTGCCTTACGAGCCTGGTTGAGTTCTTTGAAAATGTGACCAAGCACATTGACGAAGGAAGAGCGGTGGATGTGGTCTATATGGACTTCAGCAAAGCGTTCGATAAGGTCCCCCATGCAAGACTTCTTGAGAAAGTGAGAGGGCATGGGATCCAAGGGGCTGTTGCCTTGTGGATCCAGAACTGGCTTGCCTGCAGAAGGCAGAGAGTGGCTGTGGAGGGGTCTTTCTCTGCGTGGAGGTCAGTGACCAGTGGAGTGCCCCAGGGATCTGTTCTGGGACCCTTGCTGTTTGTCATTTTCATAAATGACCTGGATGAGGAAGTGGAGGGATGGGTTGGTAAGTTTGCTGACGACACCAAGGTAGGTGGTGTTGTGGATAGTTTGGAGGGATGTCAGAAGTTGCAGCGAGACATAGATAGAATGCAAGACTGGGCGGAGAAGTGGCAGATGGACTTCAACCCGGATAAGTGTGTAGTGATCCATTTTGGCAGATCCAATGGGATGGAGCAGCAGTATAAAATGAAGGGTACCATTCTTAGCAGTGTAGAGGATCAGAAGGACCTTGGGGTCCGGGTCCATAGGACTCTTAAATCGGCCTCGCAGGTGGAGGATGCGGTCAAGAAGGCGTATGGCGTACTAGCCTTCATTAATCGAGGGATTGAGTTTAGGAGTCGGGAGATAATGCTGCAGCTTTATAGGACCCTGGTTAGACCCCACTTGGAGTACTGCGCGCAGTTCTGGTCACCTCATTACAGGAAAGATGTTGAAGCCATTGAAAGGGTGCAGAGGAGATTTACAAGGATGTTGCCTGGATTGGGGGGCATGCCTTATGAGGATAGGTTGAGGGAGCTTGGTCTCTTCTCCCTGGAGAGACGAAGGATGAGAGGTGACCTGATAGAGGTTTACAAGATGTTGAGGGGTCTGGATAGGGTGGACTCTCAGAGGCTATTTCCAAGGGCTGAAATGGTTGCTACGAGAGGACACAGGTTTAAGGTGCTGGGGGGTAGGTACAGGGGGGATGTCAGGGGTAAGTTTTTCACTCAGAGGGTGGTGGGTGAGTGGAATCGGCTGACGTCGGTGGTGGTGGAGGCAAACTCGTTGGGGTCTTTTAAGAGACTTCTGGATGAGTACATGGGATTTAATGGGATTGAGGGCTATAGATAGGCCTAGAGGTGGGGATGTGATCGGCGCAACTTGTGGGCCGAAGGGCCTGTTTGTGCTGTGGCTTTCTATGTTCTATGTTCTATGTTCTATGTGCAGGTTAGGTGGATTGGCCATGCTAAATTGACCCTTAGTGTCAGGGGGATTAGCAGGGTAAATACGTGGGGTTACGGGGTTAGAGTTTGAGTGGGATTGTTTTCAGTATGGGCTTAATGGACTGAATGGCCTCCTTCTGCACTGTAGTGATTCTGTGACCATGAAACCATTGTCAACTGGTGAAAAAGCCCATCTGGTTCACTAATATCATTTAGGGAAGGAAATCTGCCATCCTTACCTGGTTTGGCCTACATGTGACTCCAGCCCCACTTTGACTCTTATATGCCCTCTGATAGTGCCCAGTAAGCCACTCAGTTCAGGGGCAATTAGGGATGGGCAATAAATGCTGATCCAGACAACAACTCCCACATCCCCTGGACGAATAAAAACAATATCCTACTGAAAATGAGGATAGCAATTTTAGATGAAGTTTCTGAGCCTGATGCCTGGATTTTCACTTCTGAGGCCAGTAGCTCGAGGATGTGGGATGGAGCCAGTCCTGCTGACCCTGGAAACAATGTCTAGGCAGCCAAAGGGGTGCCCAGGTGCCGAGGCAGGCTGGTTAGAATTTGAACTCTCCACCCCCTCCCCCGCCACCTCTCCCCTGCCCCCCAGTGGAGCAGGCAAAGGTGAGAGCAATACATGTGGGCTTGCGACCTGCACCCTTGATTTGTACCAGCGGACATTCCCAAAAATGGGATCAGTGTGGGAATCCAGGGATCGGGTCCCACCCATAATTTTTTTAACGTCTCCTGAGTCACTTTGACTTGGCAAACATCTGGGCAGCAGTGACAGCAAATGAGAGAAGGGATTGTCCTTTACATGTGTGCTGTAGATAGAGTACAAACTTGTGGTTGCCCCTATTCAATTCTCCCAAGATGCTTCTGGCTGGTCCTAGCTGACTAAGTGCTGACCTATCTCCCACAGGGCAGAGACCCTGTACAACAGGGAAGACATGAGTGCAGCAGTTGGTCTGGACCTGGGCCATTGAGACTCAGGACAACAGCTTGAAGATCCCAAGTGCTTAACCTTCTCCTGGAGAGTGATTGGCACTTGCCTGACACTTTGTTAACCCGTCACCCCAGGAACTGCTGGATCCTCCGATCCAATGGGATTTACATGAGTTCTAGTGTCAATCTTCTTTCGGACATCCTTCTGCTGGGTACCCAACAAACCTAGTCCCTGGAAGATCAGGTAGGAAGTTGGGAATGTCCCCTCCTACTTAATCGGAATGGATTGTGTGAACAGGCGCTTACTGCAATGCATCGCAACTTGAATCACACATTCCTGGGACAGCCTACGGGTGAAGAGGACCCGATATAACTGGTTTTCATCCTGTGTTCTGCCTCTTCCCTGGGTACAGGGAACATGGGTGGCACAGGGCCCAGGATAATCTACTTTGTAATTAACGAAAGGGTTGATAGTATATTCAATGCAAATCAACAAGGGCAGCATGGTGGCATAGTGGTTAGCACTGCTGCTTCACAGCGCCAGGAACCCGGGTTCGATTCCCGGTTTGAGTCACTGTATGTGTAGAGTTTGCACATTCTCCCTGTGTCTGTGTGGGTTTCCTCCTGGGTGCTCCAATTTCCTCCCACAAAGACGTGCTGGTTAGGTGCATTGGCCGTGCTAAATTCTCCCTCAGTGTACCCGAACAGGCGCCGGAGTGTGGCAACTAGGGGATTTTCACAGTAACTTCATTGCAGTGTGACTGTAAGTGTACAAGACAGCAATAAATAAACTTTAATAAACATGATTCAATCTTTTAATGTATTGAGGGAATTACTGGGGCCGTTGAATAGGTGTTTCTTGTGTAGGCAGGGAATGATTATAAGTTAGAGTCAGTGGGGTGGATTATCTGATTAGACATCCAAACAAACATTAGTCAAACAGCATGTAATAAGCACTTGACTCACAGCACGCTGAGTTTAGCTGATTGTGTAGAGATATTTACGGAGTGAGAGACGTTCCGCTCCCAAAGTGTGACCTGAAATTGGAGATTTGCCAGGAGGCTGGAAATTGTCCTGAAGCAGTTCTTCAAGGGGCTGCCATTAAGTGAACTGGTGGGGGTTGCAGGCAGGGGGGATATGGGCAAATTTAAAAGACGTTGTTCCTTTAAAAATAAATGGTCACAAACATTCATAGTAATTACAAATGTTGCTGGTATTTCTTTAAATGCGTATTTCAACCCTTGCAAAAGGTTGTTGGACAACAAAAATGCCTGGCGAAACCCAAGATTTGGCAAAGTAAATGTGAGGGTGTCAGGAAGTGGAGTTACTGGCTCGGTGATGGCATACTCCAGCTACCTGGTTAATGGTGTGGAGTTGGCACACAATGCAAGGCAGCACGGTGGCACAGTGGTTAGCAGTGCTGCCTCACAGGGCCAGGGACTCGGGTTCAATTCCGGCTTCGTGTCACTATCTGTGTGGAATTTGCACATTCTCCCCATATCTGCATGGGTTTCCTCCGGGTGCTCCGACTTCCTCCCACAGCCCAAAGATGTGCGAGTTAGGTGAATTGGCCATGCTAACTTGACCCCAGTGTCAGGGTGATTAGCACAGTAAATATGTGGGGTTACGTGAATAGGGGCTGGGTATGATTGCGGTTGATGCAGACTCAATGGGCCAAATGGTCTCCTTCTGTACTGCAGGGATTAACCGGGTGGTGGCAAGGATTGTGCAGCAGAAAGTGTGACATTCTTTAGTGACAACTGTCCAAGTGGGTGTGCTGAAAGGTGCATCAGAAGCTGCACCACTTGTCACTCTGTGAGTGAACTAAACCCAACATTGTTAAACTGTGCAGACTGACACGCAATGGCTCACTGGGCTACTGTATATGGTGCAAGCTGCAACATGCTACCCTCCCTTGATTTAAAAGCTGGCATTTCCAACTGGGATGAATGCCAGTCGAGGAAGCTAGCAGAAACCTGACCACTGGCCTCAAAATAAATTCACAGAATCCTACAGTGCAGGAGCACATCTTTTCCTCTGGAGCACTCGGAGGAAACCCACGCAGACATGGGGAGAACGTGCAAACTCCACAAATACAGTGACCCAAGCGGGGAATTGAACCTGGCTCCTTAGCGCTGTGAGGCAGCAGTGCTAACCACTGCGCTGCCCACTATTGACGCAGCCAACAAAAAGCTTAGAATTCAGAAGGAACCCTAAACATAAGGTCATGACAAACAGGCTTTGTAACTTAAACTGAGCATGTACACAACCTTTTTTCTTTATTTTCCAGTGAATCTAAGATGTATAATCCGAATTGTGTGTACAAGGTCGGTGGTGCAATCTGAAGGACATGCAATCTCTCAAAATGCTAAATGTTTACTTGAAAAATGATGCATTCTACTTTAATTTAAACCAGTTTTATACTCCACAATTGTTTTTTTTAATCTTTAAAGAAAAGTAAGGCGAAGTTTAGATCTTCAATACCTCACCACACAGGAAATCTCAACATTCACTCCCTCACATCCATTTCTCCTCCTCTTCCCTATCCATATCGACTTTGTAATTCATTCAACTCTCCGTTCCTTTTACAGAGAATTTCTTTCATGCCCGCTAGACTTTTCTCCGGCTATCAAAATTCTGCACATCTCCCTTTAACTGCTGGAATTTTTCTTCCACTGTAATGAAGCTAGTGCTTTTGTCCTTTCTCCAAACCCATGTTATGCTGGTATTCCACCTATTCCATCAGAGAGGTGGTAAGCTGATTCCCTTCACTACTCCTAGCTTTTGTTCCCTTCCCTGGCTCCTTCAGTGGGATTCAATTTTTCCCCTCATCTCTCCTTAGCATGAACTTTCCCCCTCAACACCACATTAGACCAGTGTAGCTGCCCCTATGAAAAAATCCCTTTCTGAGTACTCTGCACTAATGGATCAACCCCTCTCCCAGCACCAACCACGTGTGCACTAATGGGATGGGATCTCTCTCCTTCCTGCTCCACTGTTAAAAATAGGGATACACCAGACTGAAAATGGGAACTCCTGTGAGCGCTCCTGCCTAGACCTTGAGATAGGAAACCCTTCCACGAACAGCATTGGCAAGCAATGCTGAGAAGTTAACATGGGAAATGGCGCTGAGGAGGAAGCATACCTGACCATTGTAAATGGCTGTACAGTGATAATTCCTTTCTTCTGAAATCCAAAGTGGATATACAGAGACAGTGGGATCAGACACATTTCTCAACTCCACTGTCAGGACGTTATTGAGACACGATCCCTACCCCATAGAACCATAGAAAATTACAGCTCAGAAACAGGCCTTTTGGCCCTTCTTGTCTGTGCCGAACCATTTTTTGCCTAGTCCCACTGACCTGCACTTGGACCATATCCCTCCACACCCCTCTCATCCATGAACCCATCCAAGTTTTTCTTAAATGTTAAAAGTGACCCTGCATTTACTACTTTATCCGGCAGGTCATTCCACACTCCCACCACTCTCTGCGTGAAGAACACATGAATGCCATTCCACTATTGCTGCCCCTGATGTTTCTTACAATGCATCCCTTGTAATAAATCGGGACTTGGTCAATTCCTAAATATTGCATTACAACCCGAGTCTAGCATATTCTCAAAATTGAATTTATAGTCTTCCTCCTCCTAAAACTTACCAGAAAACAAACAAACTAGCTGCAGCCAATGGATCCAAATTTACACAGTAGCCCGGCTAGCTTAGTCTGTAGAGCATGAGACTCTTAATTTCAGGGTCATAGGTTCGGGCCCCAGGTTGGGCATCATTGCTTTGTGGTCGGCACGGTAGCACAGTGGTTAGCACTGCTACCTCACAGCGCCAGGGACCCGGGTTCAATTCCAGCCTCGGGTCACTGTCTGTGTGTAGTTTGTACGTTCTCCCTGTGTCTGCGTGGGTTTCCTTCAAGTGCTCCGGTTTCCTCCCACACTCCAAAGATGTGCCAGTTAGGTCGCTTGGCCATGCTAGATTGACCCTAATGTCAGGGGGATTAGCAGGGTTTACGGGAATAGGGCCCGGGTTGGATTGTGGTCGGCACAGACTCAATCGGCCAAATGGCCTCCTTCTGCACTGTAGGGATTCTATGAAATTGTTCCAGCATTTAAAGTTACTGTCAGAAGGAGGTTTTCAAGGATGGGGAGGGGTGGAGGGGGTTATATGGTAGTGCTGATTGGCATGGGGCTGTGAATGTACAGGGTGTTGGTGAGGCCACACTGGAGTATTGTGTGGAGTCCCTTATCTGAGGAAGGATGTCCAGGTTGATTCCTGGGATGGTGGGTCTGTCGTATGAAGTCGGTTAGGATTATATTTATTGGAGTTTAGAAGAGTGAGAGGGGATCTCATTGAAATGTATAAAATTCTAACAAGGTTAGACAGGGTAGATTCAGAAAAAATGTTCCCAGTGGTGGGGGAGTCCAGAACTAGGGGGTCATAGTTTAAGGATAAGGGATAAACCTTTCAGGACTGAGGTGAGGAGAAATTTCTTCACCCAGAGGGTGGTGAATGTGTGGAATTCACTGCCACAGAAAGTAGTTGAGGCCAAAACATTGTGTGATTTCAAGAAGAAGTTAGATATAGCTCCTGGGGCTAAAGAGATCAAGGGATATGAGGGATTTTGATGATCAGCCATGATCAAAATGAATGGTGCAGAGCAGGCTCAAAGGTCCAAATGGCCTATTCCTGTTTCTATTTCTACGATTCTATGAATGGGTCAGGAGTGTTTATTTTGCCCAGGAGTCTCAGGAATAAGTAAACTGGATTTGTGCATAGCCTAATGCATCAGAATTGGCTACACTACTGGTTTACATGATGCCAAGGATTAGCCACCATGCTGCAAATGCAATGTTGGCCCCAGCATCATACACATCCTTCCTTGGAGTTGAAGATCTAATGGAAAATGTTGGAATAAAATCCTCCTTTCAGGAAATTGTTTTGAAATCGAAGGAATTTCAACATCTTGGAGTAACTCAGCACTTACAAACTTAATTTATTTGATTCGCTCAAGTCATTATCATTCCAGTGGAAAACATTCCAATTTTTGCATCCCATTAACATCACATTCCAAAGCGCTTTGCCCTTGCACATTCTTTCCAATAAGACCTGGCGATAGGACCCTCACCTTTTGTTGCAACTTTAATTAGTTCTAAATGGGACGCAAAAGAAAGGTCAGATGGAAAGTTTACGATGCAATGTCAGCTGTAAGTTATAACACAATTCACAACTTGTTTATTGCAGTTAGAAGAATTTGTATGTGTAGATGAGTCAAGGCCAGTAAAAATAAAATATTCTCATTGGATTTCACAAATAGTCCCATTTCTCCGTTAGCCTCACAGCCAGCACTGAGAAACACAATGCAGGGAAATATTAGCAATTCTCTAATCAGACTGTGTATCTAACCCTTTCCCACTCTTCCTGACCTTTAACTGGCTGTAAATTCACTTTGAGAATATACTAGATCTTGTTATAATGTGATATTTAGGATTCAGCCAAATTCTGAATTATTACAAAGGATGCATTGTAACATACACCAGGGAGAGCAATGGTGGAATGGCATTACGTATTAAAGGAGGTGGGGGCAGTGACTCAATAATGCCTTGTCAATGGAGTCAGGAAAAGTGTCTGATCCCACTATCCCTTTCATTTGAATATTGCTCCATTGTTTGCCTTACTGGTCTGTATTAACAGCTGCTGCTTTCTGACTCTACATTGCTGCTAATGGCAAGCTTTTGTGCAAATTGGAGTTAGCAGCAGAGTGTACTAACTATTCGGTTTGTATTTTTTTGAAGGACCAAATGTGAGTAAGCTTGTGAAGCTCCTCAGAATGGAAACTTGTGCCAACATTGTGAGGGGTTGGGTCCCACAAAAACATAAAGAATGGGTCTCTGCCAATCAGTTAAATGATTGTGTACAAGATGTCTTCAGGAGCAGGTATTATTTTAATATATGGGACTCCTAATCTTGATGGACATTACCAGGGCATTACGAATGAAGTCGAGTCAGGAGATGGGTGAATGTTGGACAGCAGAACTCTAAAGAAAGGCAGTCATCAGGATCGAGAACAGCCCTATCCATAGAGTCCCTACAGTACAAAAGGAGGCCATTCAGCCCCATCGAGTCTATAGCGACCGCATCCTACCCATGCCCTATTCCCATAACCCCACACATTTACCCCGCTAATCCCCTGATACTAGGGTCAATTTAACATGCCAATCAACCTACCCGCACATCTATACGGAGCAGAATGAGCAAACTTATCATTAAGGGCATGTAGAACTCCAACAACAAGTATGCAAGAGACAGTAATGGCACATCAAGTAAATAAGTTGTGTTATTGTTGTCAATGTGGGATGGCACAGTGATACAGTGGTTAGCACTACTGCCTCAGAGCACCAGGGATCTGGGTTCGATTCCCGGCTTGGGTGACTGTGTGGAGTCTGCACGTTCTCCCTATGTCTACACGTGGGTTTCCTCCGGGTGCTCTGCTTTCCTCCCACAGTCTGAAAGACGTGCTGGTTAGGTGCATTGACCATGTTAAATTCTCCCTCAGCGTACCCGAACAGGTGCCGAAGTGTGGCGGCAGGAGGATTGCAGTGATAATGTAAGCCTATTTTTGACACTAATAAATAAACTTTAAATGTTGATTTCTGTAGGGATGAGTAGTCAGTGAAATTTAGTGCTGGGTTCAATTCAAGGCAAATTGAATTCACGTCATATATCGCTTCAAATACTGAGAGCACTTGTACACAAAATACCTTTCTGAATCACAGAATTGTTGTAGTGCAGAAGGTAGCCATTCGGCCCATCATGTCTGCACTGACTCTCTAAATGAGCATTGACTTAATGCCATTCCCCTATCTTTGCCCCATACCGTTGCGCATTGTTTCTATTCAAATAATCATCTGTTGCCCTCTCGAATTCCTTGATCAAACTTGCCACCATCACACTTCCAGGCCTGAACAACTCGCTGTGTGAAAAAGTTTTTTCTCACACCATATTTGCTTCTTTTGCAAATCACTTCAAATCTGTGCCCACTCATTCTTGATCTTTTCACGAAAGGAACGTTTTCTCCCTATCTACTCTGTCCAGTCCCCTTATGATTTTGAACACCCTTATCAAATCTCCTTTCAGCCACCTTCTCTCTAAGGAGAACAGTCCCAGAATACGTGTCCATTTTGTGCATCGTAATGTTGTGGTTAATTTGCAGCTATTTGTGATGATGGAAATAAAGGATTTTTATACATTTTTAAATGTAACTTTTCATTTAGGGAGTGTTAGGTGTTCATCCAGTGGTAAGGATCTTCAGTTGCAAACAATAAAAGGACTAGCTTCATAAAATAAATCAAAGAAAAAGGTTTAATAAAGAAACTCCATTACATCGACACTCTGTCCACATCCTGGACCACACAAGCTCCCCACAATCTCCATCTGCTTGCTATTTAGACCCTCACAGCATATCACCATTGGTTACATGATAACATTAGGAGGTCTTGCGATATGGAAAGTGTCCCTACTTCTGAACCAGAAGCTCCAGGTTTGAGTCCCACCCCAGGAGCTAATGACCAATGACGGTTCGTTCATATTGATCCACAGGTTGAGTATCAACATGAAAAGTCCTTCCGACCTGCTCATGACAGGTGGTAACAGCGGGAGAGACTCCTGGTCAGCTATGCTTGATGGAGAGTGGCATCTATCAAGCTATAAGCTCCTGGTGACAGGTTAGCTACCTGTTCCAGGTAAAACCTTACTATGGGAACAGATGACAGTCTGTCTTGTGCATCACTAAATGTGGAAAGAAAAACAAACAAAATGCTCCAGTTTCTGACAGAATTCCCTCCCTACTAGACTCTGTACTATGTGTGGCCTGATCAGTCCTGATAGAGTAGAAAATCTATCCATGGTCACTCTCTGCATCAAAATGTGACGGGCAAATAGGGCAGAAATTGCTTCCCAAATTCAATACCCCATCTCCACCCCCTGAATTAATCTTGCTTTCTGCTCTCCAGAATTTCAGGGCCACTAATTCTCATTTGGTCAGTACAAGCTGATGCAATGTAATTCAGCCCACCAAGTTATAAGTTAATCTGGCTCAATGTTTTAGTTCCAATTCATTTCCCCAGTGTTCCTGATATCCACATGGGTTTGCTGTCAGTAGCTCAGCTGTGTTCCCATCCTTTTGTATGTCTATTAAATCGATTTGAAGTGAGGGGCCATGTGGGCAGACAAATTGCACCTTCCCCCACCCAAGATATTTAATAAGCTAAATAATCTTGCAAGGCCAGAGAGCAAACGTATCATTTCTTTTGTTCTGTTTCATGTCTGGTGACCAGGAGCAAAAACCAACATCCCCGGCAATTTACTTTTTATTCATTCATGGGACGTGGGTGTCACTGGCTGGCCAGCATTTATTGTCCATCCCTGGTTGACCAAGAGCAGTTGAGAGTCAACCACATTGCTGTGGCTCTGGAGTCACATGTAGACCAGACCAGGTAAGGACGGCAGATTTCCTTCCCTAAAGGACATAAGTGAACCAGATGGGTTTTACTGACAATTGACAATGGTTTCATGGTCATCAGGAGATTCTTAATTCAAGATGATTTTTATTGAATTCAAATTCCACCATCTGCACTGGTGGGATTCGAACTTGGGTCCCCAAAACATTAGCTGAGTTTCTGAATAAATAGTCGAGTGATAATGCCACTAGGCCATCCCCATGTGGGAGTGGAATAATTATATCTTTCCAAGTTAGAATGGTGTGAAGCTTGGAGCAGGACTCACAGGTGGTTTTCCTATTAACCTTGTTGCCCTTGTCTTTCTAGATGCTGGAGTTTGCAGGTTTATAGCCTTAGAGTTTCTCAAAGGAGTCTGGGTGAGCCTCCTGCCACTGTGCAATGCTGGAGGGAGTGCTACTCAATCAGGCCACTCTCTCCTGGGTGTTGGCGGAGCTGTACTCATCCAGGCAAATGGAGATTATTCCATCACACTCCTGACTTGTGCCTTATAGCTCGTGGATAGTCTTTGGGAAGACAGGAAGTGATTAGCACTGTTGCCTCACAGCATGAGGGACCCGGGTTTGATTCCAGCCTTGGGTGACTGCATGGATTTGCACCCTGTGTCTGCATGGCTTTCCTTCAGATGCTCCAGTTTCCTCCCGCAGTCCAAAGATGTATGGGTTAGGTTGATAGGCCATGCTAAATTGACTTTTGGTATCAGGGGGATTAGCAGGGTAAATACTTATGGTAACAGGGATAGGGCCTAGGTGAGATTAGTGTTGGCGCAGGCTTGATGGGCTGAATGGCCTCCTTCTGTACTGTAGTGATTCTATTCTAAATCTAACAGTCTTGCTGTAATCAGTATTTAGGTGAGAGAGGCCACAAGAATAGAACAATAATGCATTGGTGCAGTTGGTGGCTGCAGCTAACACTCGGATTGTCAGCGTAATATAAAAGCCACTCAGTTTTGCTGAACTGATCTATTGTATTGAGTTCCCTCTAAGCTGGACTTGAGTGATCATTGCAGCCATTGAATTGGGGTGGAAACCGATTCTACCTCCATCACTGTGTCTATCATTTTGCTGTGGGACACTAGAATGGCACAACACAGAAACAACAATCAGCCGAGAAGGAAAGGTACTTGGTTTGATTTGATTTTTTTTATTGTCACATGTACTGGGATACAGTGAAAAGTATTGTTTCTTGCGTGCTATCCAGGCAAAGCATACCACTGGTGAAGTACATAGGGGAAAAGGATAAGGTGCAGAAAATAGTGTTGCAGCTACAGGTAGGGTGAAGAGAAAGATCAGCTTTACATATGATGGGACAGTTCAAAAATCTGATAACAGCGGGGAAGAAGCTGTTTTTAAGCCTGTTGGTATGTGTTTGCAAACTGTTGTATCTTTTTTCCCAATGGAAGAAAGTATGTCCCAGGTGCATGGGGTCCTTGATTATGCTAGCCGCTTTCCCGAGGCAGCGGGAAGTGTAGATGGAATCAATGGATGGGAGGCAGGTTTATGGGATGGACTGGGCTTCGTTCACAACCCTGAAGAAAATAAAATCAGAAAGAAAACTACACTAATTTTAAAATAAACGTGCAGTTTTTCACATTTTAAGTCACCAGTTATAAATTGCTCACACTGAAAGGCAAACAAAGTTTCATTTTAAATTCTTTCTTAGCCCTTCTCGTTGTAACAACTCGCCAGACAGTCGTGCTTCAGCTGTTGTGTAGCTAACTTGGCCAGCCTCCACCATCAGACTGACCAATAACACTGCCATTTATCATTGAGAAACTAAGAATACACCAAAGAAACACATAAAAAAAAAGACAAATATTTGTTAATTAATCTTTTGGACTGAAATTCCTGGAGTAACTGCCAAAAAGAGGGTAACGGTTTTCATTGTTGCCAGTTAGTTGACATGGACATATTGGAGCATTTTAAAAAATCATTCATGGGACGTGAGCATTGCTAGCAAGGGCGGCACTTTGTTGCCCTTCACTAATTTCTCCTTGGCGGCCGCGAGCCATCTTCTTGAGTTGCCGCAGCCCATGTGGTGAAGGTCCACCCACAGTGCTGTTAGATGGTGAATTCCATGATTTTGACCCAACAACAATGAAGGAACAGTGGTATAGTTCAAAGTCAGAATATTGTGTGACTTGGAGGGGAACTTGCAGGTGGTGGTGGTGTTCTAATCCATCTGCTGCCTTGTTCTTCTAGGTGGCAGAGATTGGGAGTTTGGAAGCTTTGTGTAGGAGGAGGAGACTTGATGAGTTGCTGCAGTGGTAGGTGGTACACACTGTTGGCACTGTGCAGTGGTGATGGATGGAATAAATGTTTAAGGTAGTTGATGTGGTGCCAGTTAAGCTGGCTATTTTGGCCTGGATGGCATTGAGCTTCCTGAGTGTTGTTGGAGCGGTACACATCTAGGCAAGTGGCAAATATTCCATAATGCTCCTGATTTGTGCCTTGTAGATGGTTGACAGGCTTTTAGGACCCAGGATGTGTTACTTGCCACAGAACGACCTACTTTCATACCCACACAATTTCTTTGGCTAGTCCAGTTAAGTTTCTGATGAATAATAACCCCCAGAACATAGAACATAGAAACCCTACAGTGCAGAAGGAGGCCATTCGGCCCATCGAGTCCGCACCGACCACAATCCCACCCAGGCCCTATCCCCACATATTTACCCGCTAATTCCTCTAACCTACGCATCCCAGGACTCTAAGGGGCAATTTTTAACCTGGCCAATCAACCTAACCCGCACATCTTTGGACTGTGGGAGGAAACCGGAGCACCCGGAGAAAACCCACGCAGACACGAGGAGAATGTGCAAACTCCACACAGACAGTGACCCGAGCCGAGAATCGAACCTGGGACCCTGGAGCTAACCACTGTGCTACCGTGCCGCCCTTATTGATAATAGGGGATTCAGTGATGGGAAATATCAAGGGGGCATAGTTAGATTTTCTCTTGTTGGCAGTGGCCATTGCCTGGCACTTGCTTGGCATGAATGTTACTTGCCACTTATCAACCCAAAATGCATACGAGTCATTGTGAAATGTAAAAGATCCTATTGCACTATTTTGAAGCAAAAAGAGGAATTTTCCTGAGTATTCTGAACAATGTTAACTGGTATCCTTAAAACACAGATTACGCGGTCGTTTATCTCATCCCTGTTTGTGGGATCTTGCTGTGTATAAATTGGTTTCCCTACAATACAACGGTAATGTCTCTTCAGAAATATTTCATTGCCTGTAAAATTTCATGACAGGCCTCATCTGAATGCAAGATCTTCTAATTGTGTATTTTTGAAAAACTTGGCAGATACTTTGCAAAAGATCTTTTGCGACATGCTCCATCAATGTATCAAACACAAGATCCACACAAAGCTGAGGTCTTATTAACTCCTTCGATACACAATGATTCTCCTAATGATGTTGCCGCGGTCCACATAGGTCCTGAACAGCCGGAATAATGACACATCTATCTCTCCAAGGCTAAGGGGCTGCACTGGGAACATCAAATGTCCCATAATGAACTAAGAAGTTCCAGATGTTTTGTTGACCTCTTTGGAACTCACATTGGGGCCTAAAGGGTTACTGCGAAACTGTGTCCCTCAGAAAACTAAACTGATTAAACTCAGCTCACAGATAAAACTATGCGTCATCTTTAGTTTTATCATTGTTGCGCAGAAAACATGATTAAAGTTCAGGAAGAATGAACTGGCATCCAAAATGTGTTGTATTCGTTGAGCTAAAAAAAAATTGTTCAGAGTATATTTGCACCAGGGTGTTTTGCATGGGATTTTTCAGTCCCTGCATGTGTTTTCAATAAACTGCAGAAATAGGGGACTGCGCACTGAGGTAAAATCCAGGGCTGTTTTAAACTCTGTCCTCTCCCCCGTGCTAAAAGAGTATGTATAATTGCTCCAAAGGCTGCAGTCTCTCCGCTTCTCCTTAATTTTGTTTTCTAGTGAGCCAAGTGAAAGCTCCAATGAATGCATGTTCCCTGGCATTAGCATTTCATATGATTATACATGACAGGCTATTTACTTTCAGAGGCCCTGCAAAGGATAACCAAAAAAGGCCATGTAGCAGGACATTTTTGGCAGCAGGCAACAGTTTTCAGGGGTTTTAAAGTCTTGTTTCTTGATGAGTGGCTTCCTGAGCATGCCTGGGGGATGACAGGCATTCCTGGGACGGAGGCTGGACCCAAGATGTCTTTGGACACTTGTGATTGGCTCCTAATCAGAACAAGCTCATAGACTATGCATACTAGTGGCTGTCAACTGTAAAGGGGGGGGGGGGGGGAGAGAGAAGTGTTCACTTGGCATTGACGTTGGGCGGGGCTTAAGCATGACTGGGGTTTTATTGAATAGAACTGTGTATGTGTGTTTTGACTGCCTGTACTTCCTCGCAGTTCTGCCTTCAGTGTAGCCTGTGCGCTTTGAGAGCCGGCCAGCGTTGAAACTAACAAGAGGTAAGGCATGTAACTAACTCCTGGTATCCCGTCTAGTGGGGCATTACTTCAAAGCAATGAAAGATTCGCGGAGAAGCTTGCTTAATTTGACTGACTCAACTTTATATGGGGCCGGTTAAACTTTTAATTGACCCATAAGAAGATGGAAAGGGACCTAGCGCGCAGACAATGGTATTTTTTTCCTGGAAGTAGACTAGTAATCTTTCAAGAGGGAAACATTTGAAAGGGTTTTGATATTGATTTGTTGAAGGGCTGAAGTAATCAAGATGTGCCATTTGCTAAAAGAATGGAATGAGTCATGCAGATTTCAGGGCAACAATTGTGAACCTTTTCTTCGCAAGAGCAGCTTTGCAGATGAGTGCGTTGCAAATCTTTTCCTCCCCTGCTGAAATGTTGCTTCTCATGTTTTCATCTTGAATCGAGAAAAGGAAATTCGGGCAGGCTCTGTCTGATCAGCAAACTGTTGCTCAGTGTGAATTCTTTTATTTTAACCACCCTGAAATTGAAGACAAACTTTTTGTTTTAACAAACTCTAATCAGCTTATTTCAGTCGCGGTTCCGCTTAAATCTGTTCATCATCACTGCTGGAATGTTGCAGCGTTTTTTCGTCCTGTGGGGGCTGGCTCTTTAAAGTCTCTCTCTCTCTGACCTCTTTCCCTCCCCCCCCCCCCCCCCCATTACAATGTCCACACAGTTAAAACATCCCCAATATCTCAGCTTCTCTTCAAACCTATTTTCTTCTTGGGGTGTGGGGGGGAAAGAGGTTTTCAGAAGCATTTCTCTAATTGTACATCCGAACCAAACTTTTGATCTTCCTAAGTGGCTCTCATGCTGGGAAGCTCCCACTGTATTGGGTGGGAGAGGGAAGCTAGGGGAAGGGGATTTGGGAAGGGGTTGAAGTCATTAGTGCAAACCAAAAAAAGATAAGATTTAAGATGCATACTTGAGAATTGTCTGCTCCAGTGAGTTCCTTTGCTTAATTTGCTTGGGACAGTTGGCAGCGCGCCAGTATTTTGAAAAGTAAAGAGGTTAGCTAAATATTTGCTGGCCTTCTGTGAAACCACATCTGATAAGGCATCCATGTTAGGAAAAAATGAAGGGAATGCACTCAATGCATAGGCCTTATAAGGAGTAAATTTAGCTTGGTGACAGATGATGGGTTTGACCTATGGAATGTAAGTATGCATTTGAAAAAAAAGTTCTGTGGGATTTTTTTTACATGCACAACAAGCAGAAAAAGACTTAGCAATGTATTTGTTGTCCATTATGCATTACATCTTTCTCTCCGTTGCAAGTGTCTGTGCCAGTACTATAGTTTGCATTGCTTGCTTCCTGTGTTATTGCTAATTTTGAACTGTCCATTTGCAAGGCCTTTAAAAATGGCTTAGATTCGGATCTAATTAGTTATCTATAATCATGCTTTGTTATCCTTTTGATTTTGCTGTTTAATAGTTCAGTATACATAATTGTGGTGGAGATTCAAAACCATTTAATAATAAGAACTCAACCCGTCTGGAAATGTATAATTGCTCCTTTTTTATCAAACAGATCAGCAGTCTTGCCTTACTTGGAGCACTAGTTGAGTTTTTTTTCCTGTCTCTTTGTTAATTAGACCCTTTGTTGATTAGACAGGTTAAAGCATTCTTTGATTTAAGATGTGTTCTCAGCTGGTAACTTTGAGACTCTCGAGGATGAATCAGCTGAAAATATTCCTGTGAAAACCAGAGACCACAGAATGGCCCAGCCTCATTAGATCTGTCTGATAGTGATGGTGGTCAGGATTGCAGAGATGTCTGGGCTTTCACTCAAGGGAGCTGCTGCTAAAACATCACAACTGATTGAGAATCTGAATTGAAAAGCCCCAATTACTGTGAAAGGCTTGGGCTGCAAAAGAGTAAAGGAATCATTCATGCCCTTTTGGCAGCATTTGATTAAGGGTTTGTTTAAACCACAACCGTAGCATCGGTGTGAAGTAGCTTCCACTTTGCAGCAACACGAAAATTGTATTGCCTGTGTAGCCTGGCCCAACATGACACAAAAGTGAAAGGTACTGGGACTCCCTTTATTCTTATCCTGCTTCACTGTTGACCATTTAACTGATCACATCAGCCCAACATCCCAGTGATCCAGAACTGCTTTGCCCCACTGTTAAACTTGTAGGGTGAATAAATGATTGTAATTTCCTGCTTCTAAATATAAACTATGTATTGGCCTAAATAGTATGGATGCCTAGATGTGAAACTAGGGGTCAAGGCTTGACTCCTTGGTGTACATTCATGCAGGTATGGCTTCACCGAGGCCGGAATCCTCTGCCCTCTCCCACAGTGTGTTCGGAAGCAGGGAGGACATTTAGTCAGCTGGGCGTGTGGCAACCCTGCCATCTTCCTGTGCCCACATTGATTAATTCCATGGTAGGACATCCTGTGGACAACTTTCCTGCCCCACCACAAATTGAGGTGCTTAAGTGGGTCAATTAATGCTCACTTAAGGACCTCATCCCACCACCACCTGCTATTAACCCATTTGGCTTGTAGGAGGCCCGTCATGTGGGAAGCACAGCAAGCAAACCTGTGTGTGGGGATGTTTGCAGGCTCTTGGGAGGGGGGGGGGCATCATATAAAGACATCGAGTGCCTGATTAAGTGACCTGGCATCAGGTAGGTAGAGGGATGTGGGGGTGGAGGGCTGCTGCTGCTGCTATGAAGCATTATCTGCCCATGCTACTGAACCCCTTCCCCACTCCCTCACCCCCCCATCCCATGAGCCCCTCAGCTATCACTCAGATGGCCTGGGATGCAGTGATGATGCTAGGCCTCAAGTCTCTTACCGCCAGCAATCAGTGGCGCAGCTGTTCCATGTAGCTGTTGGCCTCTGATAGGCTGGCAGCTCTCGACGGATGGGAGTTCACCTCCCCCTTGAGTTGCCTCCTACTGAGAATTGAGGTATACAGTGCAACGTAGGAGAAATGATTAGCCCTAATTGACTTGTGTTGGAGAACAAGTCCAAAACAAATCACAAAAATATGATTCGCACTTAGTAAAAGTCAACAGATTTTGTATACCTCTGTAAAATGATGAACATTTAATATATTTGCTTGGAAGTTAATAAAATAAGCAAGTAAACAGGAGGGATTAGTACTTACATTATTAAAGCAGATCATGGAATAGTACAACCACAACTGTAACTGAGATTTCAGTTCTATCAGGTAGACTGGTGGCACATTGGTTAGCACTGCTGCCTCACAGCGCCAGGGACCCGGGTTCAATTCCCGGCTTGGGTCACTATCTGTGTGGAGTCTGCACGTTCTCCCCGTCTCTGCGTGGGTTTCCTCCGGGTGCTCTGGTTTCCTCCCACAGTCCGAAAGACTTGCTGATTAGGTGCATTGTCCATGCTGAATTCTCCCTCTGCACCTGAGCAGGTGCCGGAGTGTGGCGACTAGGGGATTTTCACAATAACTTCATTGCAGTGTTAATGTAAGCCTACTTGTGATAATAAATAAAATATACTGGAAGAGTACACTTCCCCAAGCATTGTGGTTTCCTGAACACCAGTAAAGATGTTACCACCACCGTGGTCTTTAAGGGTCTCGCTTAGATGCTGACAGGTTTAGTTGTTCTTGAGATCCGGACCAGTTACTGTCACGCTGCTGGGCTTGTTTCTCTGCTCTTTGTCAGTTGTTTAAATGTAGCTTTGTAATTATGTAATCATATCTGGTGTGATTGTATTATTTCAGTGCCAGCCATTGACTTGTGTAGAGGATGAGAACTCATTGCGAGTCTGCAATTTGTAATTCGTTAGATGACCACAAATTACTTGAGGCCCATTCTGGGATGTGTTCACACGCCACAACCTTAAATTTAGCGGAAAGGCCAAAATGTATCGTAAATGGGGTGTAAAAGAGCAGAAATCACTCTGAAGCAAAGTAGATTGTGATTCTCTCCTCCAAATGATCTCAGTCCTTCTTGGTCAGTAAAGGCCTGATTCACACTGAAGCTGTGCTATCCCTCATTCTTAATCCTAATATGAATACACGTGAGGCTTTCGCTGAGATTGAGTTCTTATCCTCAGCAGAATCCCTTGAACAGACACTAAACTGAAGTCTATTCCACTCAAGAAGGGAAAGAAAGGATGGAGGGAAGATTCAGAAAAGTGAGTTGTGATGGCACAGTGGTTAGCACTGCTGCATCGCTGCGCCAGGGACCTCGGTTCAATTCCCAGCTTGGGTCACCGTGTGGAATTTGCACATTCTCCCCGTGTCTGCGTGGGTTTCCTCCGGGTGCTCAGGTTTCCTCCCTCAATCTGAAGGATGTACTGGTTAGGTGCATTGGCCATGCTAAATTTCCCCTCAGTGTACCCGAACAGGCGCCTGAGTGTGGCAACTAGGGGATTTTCACAGTAGCCTCATTGCAGTGTTAATGTAAGCGTACCTGTAACACTAATAAACAAATAAATAAATTTACATGATTGCATTGCCATTTTCCTCGGGGTGGGTGGAAATGAAACTAGTGGGACATGGCTGGTTACCACTCATCATCTCAATCAGAGTTGGGTGTGTCAAACAAAGAACAGTACATAAGGAGAACATAAAAAGGATGAACATTGCATGTTCCTGATTTCTAATGAGTTTTAATTATATTATGACAACTATAAAACAATGTCTATGAGAATTGTTTCAATGTATTGAAAGGTTACACTGGAGCTTATGTTTAGAGGAATTCTTATTCAACCCCAGAAAATTAATCTTTACAATAGACCTTGCTTTGCATCCTGTATTTGTATGTATGTTCTTGGAAAGAGACAGTAATCTCTAAAATGTATTTTGGGATAAAGCTGGAAGTTGTAAAACAGAAGTGAGCCTAGTAGAAAACAGACAACAGGCTGAACTCATCGAGCACCGTAGCCCTGTGCCCTACTTTAATTCTTCAAGAAATTCCATTCATTGCTTTATAGCAATGAGCAGTCTTATCTTTCTTTAACAAAAATCAAAATTGACATTCCTTTGCAGACACTTTGTCGGGAGAAGAGTTACATTTCCATGTGGGGCAGAGACAGGGTGGGACATGTGGCTGTGCCTGCCAGGAGATGCCAGCAGAGAATTTGGGTGACTCTGGTTGAGGGTCCGTGTTAAGGACACAATGGTTGGCGCAGTGTGAGCACAAATGCGTGACATCTTGGCAATCTGCAGGCAGGGAACTGGGGATTTGAAGGGTCTGCACCAGCATCTTAAAGGAGAAGGATGAGAACATTGGCAGTGAGGAGAAGCACTTTACTGCAGCTGCCAACCTCTTTGCAGAACATGGAGCAAGAACATTAAATGTGGAACCCACTATGGATTACAATAGAATTTATGCCAACCATGTGTCCATGCTGTGGTTACACTGGGATTGTACCTGCTGACACAACCACCCTAGCACCAACTCTGTTAGAATTTGGGGTTTCATTTGGAGGACACCTCATTTTCATGGCCGGGAGGCTGTACCTCTACAGACATATTTGAGATATTTCCCTGCCTCACACCATATCACGTATTCTAGTGCCTGTTGGGAGTGGTGTTTCAGAGACCACATTTAATTTTCCTTCCAGTTTCCTCTCAAAGTGACCACTTTCAAGGGTGCAAACCACTTGATAGGTATGGACTTCCTGGGCGGAATTTTTCCATCCTGCCCGCCACGGGAGTCGTAGCGGATGGGTCACGGACCATGTCGAGGTCTATTGACCTCGGGCAGGATTTCCGGCCTTGGTCAAGCGTGGCTGGAAAATCCCGCCCCTCTGTTGCTGCCCATTTTCACCTCTCTAGATGCTGGTGTACCTTATCTCACTGGCCTCCAGTCTTAGGTCGCTTAAGGAGAGAGAAACAGGATCAGCCAGTGTAAGGATTCCTCATCAGTAGACCAGCCCCAACATATCACTGGCTTTTAAGGGCTGGGTATAGGCTTTTCACTGTGCAAAATCTCAATTCCAGTTGGTGGCAAGAACATCCAGAGTTGGAGATCTGGTGGAAGATCCAAGGAAATTCAGTGACATTGGGTCCTTAAGAGATGAGTGCAAAGTAGTTAGAGATTATGGTGTCCAAGTTCTTCTTTGGTTAGGTCTGGGATGCAACAAAAAGAAGAGTACAGCACAGGAACAGGCCCTTCGGCCCTCTAAGCCTGCACCGACCATGCTGCCCATCTGAGCTAAAACCCCCACCCTTCTGGGGACCATATCCCTCTGCTCCCATCCTATTCATGTAAAAGTCACTATCGTATCTGCTTCCAATACCTCCACCGGCAGTGAGTTCCAGGCACCACCACCCACTGCGTATTAAAAAAGAAACTTGCCTCATACGTCTCCTTTAAACCTTGCCCCTTGCACCTAAAATCTATCCTCCCTGGTAATTGACTTTTCCACCCTGGCATAAAGCTTCTGACTATCCAATTAATCTTAATAATTTGAATATAGTCAAAGTGACAACGCTATCAGTGAACATCACCATAATCATGTCAACTGAAGTGCAGTCCATATCATCAATATGTTTGCTCATGCATCTAAGATTTTTGGTAATCTTGGATGCAGCACCTTTTTTATGCTTTTCTTTCAGCAGATAAAGTCAAATTTATCTGTGCTGCTCTTTAGGAATTAGTCAAATAATCCCATGTTGGTGAAGAATTGGGGCTTTTTCAGACCGTTTATTTCTTGGAACACCTAAGCTGCATCACGAGAGACGGTGATGTTCCTGGCTGGCACTTAACACTGTCCAGTGTAGAAAAATACAAAGTACTTTACTGGGCAACAGCAACCCAGTAGCAGCTCCTTACTTGACAATGATGACCTGATACAAGGACGCTTCCAACATTTATTCTTTCAGGAGGTGTGGACGTCCCAGCAAAATGGGCAATAGGAGATGGTGGTGGTGAGCTGCCGCCTTGAAATGCCATGATGTGGCAATGCCGGCGTTGGACTGGGGTAAGCACAGTAAGAAGTGTCTCAACACCAGGTTAAAGTCCAACAGGTTTATTTGGTGGCACAAGCTTTCGGAATGTCACTTCTTCAGGTGAGTCTCACCTGAGGAAGGAGTGACACTCCAAAAGCTTTGTGCTACCAAATAAACGTGTTGGACTTTAACCTGGTGTTGAGAGACTTCTTGCTGTTCTTGAAATGCTGCAGTCCATGTTGTGTTGATACACGCATGGTGCTGTTAGCGAGGGAGTTCCAGGATTTTGACCCAGCGACAGTGAAGGAATGGTGATAAATTGCTTTCTTCCTTTTCCCTGCACTTCCCTCCAGTGATAACCCTGATATCCTACTACCACACTGCCCCAGAAAGGAGAATGGAGTTAAAATATTTCTCAGGAAATTGCAGGCGAGGAATAAGATTTTTGCCTAAACTTCAGTCCATTTTTAGACTAACATGTATGAAGCACATCAGTACTAATATAAAAGCAAAGTATTGCGGGTGCTGGAAATTGGAAATAAAGAGAGAAAGTACTGGAAAATCTCAGCAGGTCTGACAGCATCTTTGGAGAGAGATAGTGTTGATATTTTGAGTCCAATATGACCCCTCTTTGGAACTATACTTCAGCACTAATAGTACGTTAGTACGAATGCAAAGATGGTGTGGCCATTGGCTCAAGAATAATGTTCCCACTTCTGAGGTAGAAGAGTTGTATTCAAGCCCCTTCCAGAGAGTCTTGGCAAATGTGGACTGAAATATTGCCCAGCAAAGGCACTCGTGTCCCAACAAGTCACTCTCTTCCATCACGGAGACTAAGGGCAGGATTTTCTGGTTTCGCCTGCCTCGGGTTTGGAAATTCCCACCCAAGGTCAACAGACTGTTAGCTTGTCTGTTGAATTCTCCATCTTTTCTGAGCCCTTCCCGTTGGTGGCACCTTCCAGTCTTGTCGCAGGCGACTCCCTACAATGGGATCCCCAGTGGTGGGTGAGAAAGCCATGCAAAATGCCATAGACTTCAGCGGGACTGGAAGATCTAACTGGTGGCCAGTGGCGAGCCGCCTCCGCCACTGGAAAATATACCGCAGCGGTGAGGGGCATGTGTGGAAAATACCAGCCTAAGACTTATCCGCCTCAGTTGTAACCTAAGAAAGAGAAAGCGCCCTGAAGTATAAGGCCAATTTAAAATTAAAAGCTGGTGAATTACAGGAATCGGATGCAGTCGCTGTATCATTATCCGCAGATGGAAGAGTTGAAAGCTAAAAGGAAGGATCTTATGGTCTCCCCTAGTTAAGTGGATCAAGAAACTTGGGTGTGGGACATGAGTGAAGACCTGACCTATGACGTGAGACAATAAATGGACAAACTAATGAATCGAACACCATTCCTCAGCCGTACCGAATAAAGAGGCTCGGCAAACCGCCTGCTTGGAGCCAGCAGCTTCTGTTCCCTCTGACTTGTACTCGACAACTGTACACATCTTTAAATATATACAAAGCTGGAGTCCCAAACTAATGCTTATTTCCTGCTTATCTTCCCGAATGGCAATGTCTTGTTCACTGCTGATAAAAATGTTTTAAATTTAAAACTGTGTTCGCTGTAATGAGCTTTGAAGGAACTTTCAGAATTTTAAGTCTCCCATACATGGATAAGGATACAGCTGATTCCTGTAATTCACTATTTTTAAATTGGTCTATATTTTATCACACTCACAGTCTCCCACATCCCCGTGCATTCTCATCCTATTTTCCTACTCCTTCAGTACAACTTAAACCTCTGACTCCCATCCCAAACTATTCATCTTGACATCATTCCATTCAGTCCTTTTTTCGCTTGATGAAACATTTAGTACTCCTTAAATATTATTGCTTCCTATCGTGAACCACCAGCAATCATCTGGAATGTTACTGGATTCTTTTATTCTCACTTTCTGTCTGTTGCATTGCTGTGTCATATATAACTACCCTATTAGTGGTTGTAAAAGGTATTGAAGTGTCCACTCAGGCCGTGATCATCACTGAATCCCTACAGTGCAGGAGGAGGCAAGTCAGCCCATCGAGTCAGCGCTGACTCTCTGAAAGAGCATCTTAATTAGGCCCACCCATCCCCTGCCCTATTCCCATGGCTAATCTACCAAATCTACGCATCTTTGGACGCTAAGGAGCAATTTAGCATGGCCAATCCACATCTGGACATCTTTGGACTGAGGGAGGAAACCGGAGCAGCCCGAGGATTTGATTTATTATTGTCACATGTATTAGCATACAGTGAAAAGTATTGTTTCTTGCGCGCCATACAGACAAAGCATACTGTTCATAGAGAAGGAAATGAGAGAGTGCAAAATGTAGTGTTACATTCATAGCTAGGATGTAGAGAAAGATCAACTTAAGGTAGGTCCATTCAAAAGTCTGATGGCATCAGGGAAGAAGCTGTTCTTGTGTCGGTTAGTACATGACCTCAGACTACTGTAATTTTTCCCGACGGAAGAAGGTGGAAGAGAGTATGTCTGGAGGGGTCCTTGATTATGCTGGCTGTTTTTCCAAGACACTGGGAAGTGTAGACTGAGTCAATGGATGGGAGGCTGGTTTGAGTGATGGTTTGCTGGTTTGTGACTTGAGAAGAACGAGCAAACTCCACACAGGCAGTCACCTGAGGCCGGCATCAAACCTGGCTCCCTGGCATTGTAAGTCCACGTTCAAGGCTAATAATTAGACTGATATGCGTCTCGACTGTTGTGCTAACCACTGTGCCACCAAACGTCATATCAAATGGTGAAATAGGCTGAATGGCCTATTTTTAAGCAGATTATTAAACATTGAATACCACCAATACTGATAACGTGGTCAGGTGCAATAGTGCAAGTCAAAAGATTGGCACTTTATATATTGCTGTTAAAACATTTTTTTCTGAAACCAGAGATTATCATATAGTTAAGCACTAATGCATGTGTGAATGTCTGGCTCAGTGAAAAGCCAAGACAAGTTGCGCAGCAATCAGGATTTAAGCAGATGGTACTGCTGTTCTGGAACAAATGACACCAACACTGGCACTGATTCATAAAGAATCATTGCATGAAGAGATTTTGTTTTAAGAGTTGAGCAATTAACATTTCAAGGGAAATGAAATTGTGACCTATGGTAACAGTTGGTTAATGTAAGATGTATGGTATATAACCAGGAGGTCCGTTGAAGCAGTCCATGTCCAAGCGCAGTAAGACTTTGACAATATCTGCGTTTGGGCTGACATGTGGCAAGTAACATTCATGCCACACAACTGCCAATCAATGACCCATCTCCAGCAAGAGATACTCTACTCATAACCCATGGACTTTCCCCACAATCACCATCCTGGGGGTTACCATTAACCAGAAACTGGACCAACTGTATAAATACCATGGCTACAAGAGCAGGTCAGAGGCTGGGAATTCTTCGGCCAGTAACCCACCTCCTGACTCCCCAAAACCTGTCCACCATCTACAAAGCACAAGACAGGAGTGTGATGGAACACACTCCACTTGCCTGGATGGATGCAGCTACCATAACATTCAAGAAACTTGACACCATTCAGGACAAACCAACTTCGTTGACACCCCATCTACAAACATTCACTCCCTCCACTACTGACACACAGTGGCAGCAGTGTTGCCATCTACAGGGTGCACCACAGGAACTTACAGGCCTCCTTAGACAGTACCTTCCAAACCCATGACCATTCTCACTGAAAGGACAAGGGCAGCAGACATATGGGAACACCACCATCTAGATGATCCCCTCCAAGCCATCTCCCATCCTGACTTGGAAATATATCATCGTTCCTTCACTGTCGCTGGGTCAAAATCCTGGAACTCCCTCTCTAACAGCACCGGGTGTGCACCTACACCACATGGACTGCAGCCGTTCAATAAGGCAACTCACCACCACATTCTTGAGGGCAAATAAGGATGGACATCAAATGACCTAGTCAGCACCACCCACATCCATGAATGAATAAAAAAACGTATGTGTTAGTGAGCATGTCTGGTTTTTAAATGCATTTATTGAAATAAATGTTAGAAAAAAAAAATGAAAAGGGATAAACAATTTGTTTCATATTTCTAAACTTTTCAAAGAACTTTCACGGCTGCTTTTAAGTCTACCTGGTTCACTAGCAATGTTATTCAACTGTTATTAATTAATAGAATAAATGTCAGTCACTCTTAAATTAGAAGGAGCTTAGAAGACATTTCATTTTAGGAACTGCATCTTTTTAAAACTTCCGTACTTCCATTCCCTGTTTCTGACCTCTCTGTCCTTTGCACCTTCTTTGAACTGGGAGCAAGGCTCCTTGATTTCTCTAGGATTTTATAAAACTCATCATTGAGACATGAGCATTGCAAGGCCAACATTTATTGCCCATCCCTCATTGCTTCTGAGAAGGTTCTGTCTTCTTCTTGAATCTCTGCAGCTCCTGTGGTGAATGTACTTGCAAAATGCTGCTCGGGAAGGAATTGCAGCATTTTTGCCAAGTTGAGTTGGTGTCTGATTTGGAGGGTAATGACGTCAATTTGCACGCATTAAGCTCTCAGAAACAGCAGCTTTGAGATAATAAGCAGATGATCTCATGTAATGATATGGATTGAGGAATAAAATTTGGCTAAGAATGTCAGGGAGAATTTATCCGTTTCTCTTCAAAGTTCTGCCTTAAGATTGTTTATCCAAAAGACAGCACTTTCAACAGCACAGCAGCTTTCAGTACTGCACTCAAGTACCAGCTTAGAATTTTTGTACTCCACTCTTTGAAGTGACCCTTGAATCCACAGTTTTTTGGTGCCTGAGTGGTACTATTGAGCCATGACCCAGTCCAGGCAGGAATGCATTTATAATCTGTTGATACAGACATCATGTGAGGCGAAAAACATGCAGGTAGAAGATGTCTCACCTGCCTCCAGATACAGGAAAAAATAATTCCACATTGCTGTTGGATTTGAGTGTTGGCCACGTTCAAGGCTAACAATTAGACTGAGATACATCTAAGCTGTTGTAAAGCTGCATTTAAAATTTATCTGCAACTCAGAGATTGACTCCTGAATTCTAGACCATAAATGTTGTTGCTGCAGTAGATTCCAATTTGTAAGTCAAAGTGACAGTATTACTGTGTAGAAGGTTGCACGTTCTCCCCACCCGGGTCTGCGTGGGTTTCCCCTCTCAGTCCGAAAGTTCTGCAGGTTAGGTTGACTGGCCTTGCTAAATTGCCCCTTAGTGTCCCAGGATGTGTAGCTTAGGGGGATTAGTGGGGTAAATATGAGGTTACAGGGATAGGGCCTGGGTAAGATGCTCCTTCGGAGAGTTGGTGCAGACTCAATGGTCTGAATGGCCTATCTCTGTGCTGTGGGGATTCTATTTCACAACTGCTGTTCCGTTCATTCCTCCCAATCTTGCCCAATAGTTACACTCCTCATGAGCAAATGGCCTGTCATCAATTTTAAATGATTAGAGCTGTAACACATGTTTCAACGTATAGAATGCACCAATTACTCAATTTCCATAACTGGTAATGAACTTTCCCTCACTAACAAGAGTCAGTGGTACACTGTGTTCTGTTCTCTTTCACTGCAGAAGATATATCGCCAAGTCCTCCTCCTGGTGATGTTCAAGGTAACTCACTTTAAACATTCCAAAAACATTGAGTCACGGAATAGCAAAGGCAGAAGTTACATTGATACGGTATTTAAAAATATGCAATTAATGTTTTGCAGATATTTATGAAGTAACATAATCTATTAACTTTTTTTCCTTAGGGTTTTTACTCAAATTCTTTTGACAGATCAAAGTTGGAAACTCCAAATGCCTATCAAATGTGAACAGGGCATTTTTGTATCAGGCAGTTACGGAGAGATCTAGTGGGAGGGAGGAGTTTTACCAAGTGGCTGTGACCAAACTCCTTAGATGGATGTGAAATGAGCCCAAGACCAAGTACAGACATACTTAAAGCACACAGTCAGCTGCTAATGTATGTTGCCTTTCTGGGGTTTTCAGGGAGTTTGCCTCCTGCTGTAGGAAAGGATGGGATCACGATTAGATGCAAGCTCACACTTGTCCGAATGATCACTTGAAACAAAAAATGCATTGCAGAGCCTGAGAGTTGTTGCAGTGTTCAATCCCAGAGTAGATTTTGGGAATAGTACAGCAAATGGAGCTTTGGTTAATCTTATCTTATTGAAGTGACATTTTTCTGTCATTAGGATGATGCTGCTTTGAAAGGTGGGAATTGGTGGGTATTAGCCAAATAGCTTCAAATTCAAAGGCTTCCCCTTTTAATTATGAGACTAGAAATTGTTTTTAAAATCTTTGCACAAAATGTTTCTCTCTTCGCTACTTTAAGGCAGGGTGTTTCACTGTTCAGATAGAATGTCACACAAGCTCACCAAACTTGCATCACAAGTTGTCATTTCTAGCCTATTGTTGCAAAGATTTTATTCAAATATTATCCCATAAAATGTATGGACTTTGGGCAAACATTGTACCTACGACAAGTGTATACTGGATTCAAACTGCCACCTAAATCAGATTGAAGTGAGTGCGCCAGAGGAACAAACTACAATTTATTCCTTTGCCTTTGAACATGCTCCCTGTTCTGAGAAATTCTGGCCTATATACCCACATTTCTTCTGCTTTTCTTGATATGCAGCATCCTTAACAGTGTGTTGTTGTTTATTTTTTAATTTATTCATGGGATGTATGCATTGCTGGCTGGGCCAGCATTTATTGCCCACCCCTGAGGGCATTTAGAATCAACCACATTGTTGCAGCTCTGGAGTCACATGCAGCCAGACCAGGTAAATTCGGCAGATTTCGGCACGGTAGCACAGTGGTTAGCACTGCTGCTTCACAGCTCCAGGGACCTGGATTCGATTCCCAGCCTTGGTCACTATCTGTGTGGAGTTTGCACATTCTCCTCGTGTCTGCGTGGGTTTCCTCCGGGTGCTCCAGTTTCCTCCCACAGTCCAAAGATGTGCGGGTTAGGTTGATTGGCTATGCTAAAATTGCCCCTTAGTGTCCTGAGATGCATAGGTTAGAGGGACTAGTGGGTAAATATGTAGGGATATGGGGGTAGGGCCTGGGTGGGATTGTGGTCGGTGCAGACTCGATGGGCCGAATGGCCTCTTTCTGTGCTGTAGGGATTCTATGATGATTCTATGATTTCCTTCCCTAAAGGACATTAGTGAACCAGACGGGTTTTTACGACAATTGACAATGGTTTCAGGGTCATTGTTAGACTCTTAATTCCAGATTTTTATTGGATTCAATTTCCACCGTCTGTCATGGCAGGATTCGCGCTCTGGCCCCCAGAGTATTACCCTGGGTCTCTGGATTACTAGTCCAGTGACAATACCCCTACACTCCTATCTCCCCTGTTTGCCAAATTTTGCTTGGAGACAAGAGGATGTATTGTCGGGCTGGAAGTTGCTGGAACAGGTCCAAGGAGTTGTGGGGGGAAGGGGAGGTCTCCAGTGCCAGAGACCTTCATTGGCTACTGGCATTGTGTAACTGCCTACTGCACTGCGAAGGTGGCATGGCACCATGAGAATAGAGATGTTATCAGATAACGACCATGATAACCTAAGCCTCCTGAGGCACTGGTGCTCGCTCATGACAGAAAACCTGAGGGGGAGGGAGAGATGGTCCATTCGCTTTAAATTTGCTCTTGCAGGTCTGGGGATTTGGATGTCCACTGGTATCTCAGTTACCATTCTCTCTGCCTTTTTGGAAGGGCATGCAGCTGCAGAGAAGGCAGCTGTGGTTGGTGTTGCCCTAACTGCAGCCAGAGCACATTGAGGGGGAATTCAGCACCCTTTCTGAGATCCTAAGCCATTGACCAAAAACACAACTGAATCTGCCACATAAGCACAGTGGCTACAAGAGCAGGTCAGAGGCTCAGAATACTGCGGTGAGTAACTCGCCTCCAGACTTCTCAAGACTGTCCACCATCTACAAGGCACAAGTCAGGAGTGTGATGGAATACTCCCCACTTGCCTGGGTGGGTGCAGCTCCAACAACACTCAAGAAGCTTGACACTATCCAGGACTAAGCAGTCCACTTGATTGGCACCATATCTACATTCAATCCCTCCACCACCAACACTCGTAGCAGCAGTGTGTGCTATCTACAAGATGCACTGCAGCAATTCACAAAGATCCTTAGACAGCACCTTCCAAACCCATGACCACTTCCAACAAGGGCAGCAGATACATGGGAACAACACCACCTGCAAGTTCTCCTCCAAGCCGCTCACCATCCTGCATTTGAAATATATTGCTTCGCAGTCGCTGGGCCAAAATCCTGGAATTCCCTCCGAAAGGCATTGTGGGTCAACCCACAGCACGTGGACTGCAGCGATTCAAGAAGGCAACTCGACACCACCTTCTCAGGGGCAACTAGGGATGGGCAATAAATGCTGGCCAGCTAGCGACGCCCATGTCCCATGAATGAATTTTTAAAAAGTAGACATGGTAGTTGCACAAACTGCTGTGCAGGCTGGCAGCAGGGAGGTGCATCTGAGGGTGGGTGAAGTTCTGGTAAAGTGGAGTGCCTTCCATGCCTTTGGCACTCACCTGCCAAGCAATGGGAGCACTTGCTGGCAGAGACTGTGTTGTGTGAGGCAGCTTCTCAGCTGTGTGTAGATGATGAGTGCTTTTGATCAAAGCCCTTCAAGCTTCTCAGTCTAATGGAGTCAGTCTCTCCTGCAGTGCTCTCAATTCCTCCTCACTGTTGGGATGGGGAGACAGGATCAGAGTGCTCCAATTTTGGCAAGAGGAATTTCACTCGTAAAATCTCTACTAAATGGCTTTTTGTGTTCGGTAAACTCTGGTGGAGGGAATCACTGGGCCATCTCCTCCTTCCATGTTGGGATTGCAACATGGGAGTTGATATCTGGGTACCTTTTAAACATGGCACCCTCATGACGGAGGGCACACGTCATCCAGCTCACCCCCCCCACATAATATGGGTCCCTGATTACATAATTATTGGGTTCAGCATCGTGTGATTTGGCGCAAATTCCCAACGGGCTGTCAAGAGGGGAAACAATCCCGGTTCCCGCCACTGCCTCAGGAAATAGGCGAAGGATGGAAATCCCATCATACTGTTTCTGGAATGAGGTGTTTTTCATTTGCCTTTCCCCAATTCTCTGGCGCCTCCTCCATACCTCAAGAAGCTTGGAAGATTGTAACAAACCCTTCCGCTATCTCCACCTGTATTTCCTAAGTAACCTGGACCATTTACTCTTAGCAAAGCCAGACTTTCCGCTACGTTCTTATTATTTCTCACCCCATCCAATACCTCTACCATCTCCACTTTGATATTTTATCAGCTTGATCTTCCTTGGTAAACACCAATACAATGTACACACCATGCACCCTGGTCTTGTCCTGCACTTGGAGAGTAATTCTGAAATGGAATGAATTATTTATTAGTCTTGTGTAATGGACTAGAATATCAGGGAACTTTACTGCAACATGATATAATGTCAGGGAGTAATGCTGAAATGGAATGGAGTAATAGAGAGCAATACTAGAACTAAATAAGCAAATATTCCTACTCTCGATATCTGAGTCCAGCATGTCAATGCAGAAGGCATGTCTGAAGCACTTGCAAGGATATCATCAGTTAGCCTCTAAATTAAAAAGCAGGATTTCAAGGGAATAGTCTTTGGATTATTGCCCAATCGTGTGAAAGTTGGTGGGGGAACATAGAAGCGTAGAATCCCTACGGTGGAAAAGGAGCCATTTGGTCCATCGAGCCTGCACCGACGACAATCCCATCCAGTCCTGTCCTATCCCTGTAACCCCACACATTTACCTTCCTAAACTCCCCGACATTGAGGGGCAATTTATCTTGGCCAATGCACCTAACCCGCACATCTTTGGACTGCGGTAGGAAACTGGAACACTCGGAGGGAAAACACAAACTTGAGGAGAATGTGCAGACTCCACACAGGCAGTGACCCGAGACCGAAATTGAACCCGGGTCCCTGGCGCTGAGGCAGCAGTGCTAACCACTGTGCCACCGTGCCGCCCCAGAACAGATCAGTGGACATTAACACATGGATAAAGGGCTGGTGTGGGAAAGAGGGGGGTTTCTCTTTCATGAGACACTTGTCACCACTTCTAGGGCAGGAATGAGCTGTACTGATAGAATGCACTCCAGCTAAACTAGGAAATATCCTGATGGACAGGGTAAATAAGGGAGGAATGGGATCTACAAGTAACATAAGCAACAGGATGGAAGAACATGGGAAAGAATATGAAGTAAGGGAGCCTTAATGGCAAGAGAATAAGTAGAGCTGGAGAACAACAATCTAAAAAGAATTATTGAGCATAAAGTGAGAGGAAATCCTGTTCAAATGTCTGTAGAGTATTGCACGCAGTGGGTAATGAAACATTGGAGCTGGGGGCAATCGGGCTGGGAGGAAGCAGACATTGCAGGGATTTCTGAGACGTGACTGCAGAAATATCAGGACTGGGGATTAAAAGTTGCAGGGTGTAACATGTTTTGAAAATTGAAGAGGCAAAGTGTACAGCTGGGATATCTGCTTATAAGCTAACGGCAGTAGAAAAAAGGAATGCAGCTAACAGCAAGACAAAAATAGAATCCATATGGATAGAGTTAAAAGATGATAAAGGATCCGTCACACTAACTGGTGTAGTCTGTGACCACCCAATAATGGAAAGGTGTGGAGGAAGAAATATGCAAACAAATTACAGCATTGAATAAAAAGAACAGGGAAGAGGTGGGGGGGATGTTGCTGTTAGTTCAGTCAACTGATGGCTGGCAAGTGGATTGATGCGAACAAAATGGGGTTCGTTTGGAAGCCAATCAGCCCATAGAGTCCACACTGACTCTCTCAAAGGGCATTTCACTCAGGCTATTGGCCTATTCCCTCCCCCACCCTGTGCTGCCACCCTAGCCCTGTAACCCTCTGCATTCTTCATAGCTAATCCACCTAACCAGCATATCTTTGGACTGTGGGAGGAAACCCGCACAGACTCATGGAGAGAAATGTGCAAACTCCCCACAGACGGTGACGCAAGACCGGAATTGAACCATGTGTCCCTGGCACTGCAAGGCAGCAGTGCCAACCGCTGTGCCACCGTGCTGTCCAGTGAGGGATTTCAATGACACTTGTGCTAATTGGACAGAAGAGGTGAGTAAAAAAATAAGAATAGAACTCCAAAGTGTAGGATTTCTTTCTAACTCAAAAGCCCAAGTAAGGAACATTCACTAATGGATTTAATAATGGGGAATGAACTAGAACAGAGATGAGAAGTGAGTTAGAGTGACCCTCATTTAATTTGCCTTGATATGACAAGAGAAAGGACAGAACAGAATAAACACGAGTGAGATTCCATCAATGAATGAAAACAGAGGCTGGGATTTTCCAGCCCCATCTGGGCGGGGCGGAGGGGCTGCTGGGGGAGGCTGCAGGGGGAGATTGGGCGCTCCAGCGAAAAAGCCCACTGACTCTAGGCAGGACCTGGAAAATCCCACCCATACTGGAAGAATTGATGGTTAGGGAGGAGGCACAGGTTTTGTACATAGACAACGTAGGGATGCATGATCAGAAAGGTTATGCAGAGATTAGGACAGAAGTGCAGCTCCGACATGCAAGAATCTCAGCATCATCCAAGACAAAGCAGCCTACTCGATCAGCTGGGATCTGTATAAATTTGACAGTCTACACCTGAACCAGAGCGGGATAAACCTCCTTGCAGGCGGGTGGACTGGTACTGTTGGGAGGAGTTTAAACTAATTGGACAGGGGGAGGGGACACAGTTAGCAGAATAGGTACGCAGAATAATATAGTAAAACAATCAAGAGGGAGTACAGCTGTATTAAGTTTCAAGTGAGCAAGGGGAAGGCTGGATGGCCTCTGTTGTCAGGAGTGCTACAGGTGAGGATTGACGTGGAATTGTGCCACAGCAGCCATCACAGAGGCGTGGTTAAGGGAGGGGCCGGATTGGCAACTCAACATCCCAGGGTGTAGAATCTTCAGGCGATACAAGGGAGGGGGTAAGAGAGGAGGAGGCATTGCATTATTAGTTAAGAAGCTGGATATTTTGGAGGGGGCATTAAATGAAGCTTTGTGGGTAGAACTGTGGAATAAAATAGGGGCAGCCACATTGCTGGGTGTTTATAATAGACCCCCAGAATATCAGAGTAGTATTGAAATATAACATCAGAGAGGAGTGCTGAAGTGGAATAGATTATCAGAGAGTGATACTGAAATGACATGGGGTATTCGAGAGGAGTGCTGGAATGATCTCTACTAACAGACAGCCAATGAACAGAAGTTCAGTATCCGCGAGCAATTTCACATAGCTCTTTCCAAATTTTGTTAATTCTGAATTATTCTGAAATGTCTTGCAAAATTCTCTCTCTCTCTCTCTTGCAAATTACTTGCAGAAAGCATGCGAGGATAATATGTCAGCTGAAAGATAATGATACAAAAATTAGTTTAGATGAAGCAAAGCATAAAATGAAAGCTTGTACTTTTTTTGTAGGAGTGTGTGTCTTATATTGACTTAAACGGCTTTGAAGCTAAATCCGTTCCATTTCAAGACACACTTTGTTGTGTAAATGCACCTTTTCCCATAAATATGCGCCAGTTATAAAATGTTATCTCACCTAAAATCCCTCCGCTTCTTTGCAAATTCTATTTTTCTGCAGGCTCCTTTTGTATCTTTATGGTTTGTGGCCCAAGAGATCTTGGGGTAATGGCAGCAGATAGATGAATAAAGCAAAATTAAGGCCCGACTTCAAGCGATGGTTGAAATATTAGTCAAAACCAGCTTTAAAATAGTGACAACCCTCAATTGTCCGCTGTTGTAGATGTTAGTTTGATGCATGAATCGACCCGCCCAAGGTTTAGCCCTTTTATTGGCTGAAGACATTTTATCCTAACCAAACATATCTTCAAGTATGAGCTTGTGGCAGATTTATCAGCCTCTGGCAGACAGTATATTGCCCCAAGTACAACAGGGAAAAACGTCAGGGTAATTGCTACGGTCATAAAGAGACCCCAAGGGCCTCGACATGAGCTTATTCAAAACTCTCAACCTCCTAAAGGATGGGTATCTGTAATGAGACATTTCATAGTTTTAATTACATGCAATGCTTTTAATTACAATAATAACACAGGCTGACATTTAATAAAAGTTTATCATAAAATCTTTTCATTACTGTCATTGGTCTCTGAAGGGAATATGATTCCCGACTGTTCATGATGTATCACTGAGTAAATATCTCTATAAAGTATCTGGATCATTGCCATAGAGGAGAACAAAAATCTCTGATCATAGAGTTCAGCTGAAGTGAACTGCATTTAAAAAAAGGTAACATAACTTTTCCAAATGGACTGACCCCCCCCCCCCCACCCCCAAGACCAAGGCCAAGACTCGCATTGCCATCAATTAATACACTGATGACACATTTGCATCTGGGTATCTTTATTTATTTCTTTTCAGCCCAGCTTTATCAAGTTGTCCATGTTTCTTTAAGCCAAATGTAACAATGTGAAATAACTTTCATATCGTAGGAATTAAACAGGAAGCCGCAAATTAAGTTCCCGAGTGGGTAAAAAGGAGTATCAATTGTGGTCAGTGCAGTATGCTGATAGGCGATTTGCTGATTTAAGTTTTGTCTCCATTATGTTTAGTTATTCTGATAAATACATGCATGGAGGGGCACCTGTACATCCTGTTCCATGGGTGAATTCCCCATGACTTGCCTGGTCTTGCAAAATCTCACTAACTGTCCTGGCTGGAGACAATTCACACCTCTTTAATCTGTGCTTAACTCTCTCTCCACTCACATTGTCTGTACCTGTAAAGACTTGATAACCTCTAAAGACTCGCATTCCAACCATTATCTTGTAAGTTGAGTTTGTGCCTATGTATGCCCTGTTTGTGAACACAACTCTTCACTCACCTGAAGAAGGAGCAACACTCTGAAAGCTTGTGCTAACAAATAAACCTGTTGGACTTTAACCTGGAGTTGTGAGACTTCTTACTGAAATAACTTACCCAGGGAAGTAATAGAAGGGAAAGATGTTCTGAATTTTAAGAGGTGATGGAAATATTTTACTTCAGTAGACAGTGCTTTCTAAGAATATCAGAAGTAATGTGGGATAAGAAGTCAGAAGGTCTTTGGAACCAAACTGATGGAGATGATCCTACAATGGTTTCTCTGTCAGAAAACCAAGGTAGGTGAGGTATTTATGATGAGGTTTATTTCAAGTTCATCTCATGATGCTTATCATGGTCTTCTAAAGTCTGTTCAATTGTCTCGGGAAGGAATTTTCCAGAGTTTTTCCAAAGAATTGGCAGCTGTTGATGAGTTTAATTTTTGGCTCATACATGTCTTATCATAACTCACGTTTGAGGAGTGGGAGTGTGGGTGCACCATCGAATAGATTACAGCAGCAGTAGTTGGGTCTCCTGGTCTTGTCTCACCGTTCTCCTTTTGTATGTTCAATGTTGCAATTGTTTTAATGGGGATAGAAGGAGTTAGCAGTCTATTTTGTTCACTAATTACTGCACCTTCTCTGACAACTCATATTTTTGGTGTTTTCAAAATGATTTTAACTATGATTCTTGGTGTGCATGATACATATTTCCATATTTAAATTAGTGCCCAGCATATCTGTCGTTGACACAACAGAAAGATTTTATCAATGAAAGTTGTCACGACCAAGACTCCCTGAGGCTTCCATCTCCAGTCTCTCAGCACAAGATTCTTTCCGTCACAGTTCATTCCTTCTGTTGCTATTTTAGTGGGGGTCCATCAAAGAAAAAGGCTTCCAAACATATTTTCATAAAATCCCTACAGTGCAGAAGGAGGTAATTTGGTCCATCGAATCTGCACCAACCACGATCCCACCCAGTCCCTACTCCCGTCACCCCACTTACTTACCCTACTAATCCCCCTGACACTAGGGTCAATTTACCATGGCCAATCGATCTAACCCGCACATCTTTGGATTGTGGGAGGAAACTGGAGCACCCGGAGGAAACCCATGGAGACATGCGGAGAATGTGCAAACTCCACACAGACAATGACCCAAGTCCGAAATTGAACCCGGGTCCCTGGTGCTGTGAGGCAGCAATGCTAACCACTGTGCCACTGTGCTGCGATCTTGCTGTTTGAACTTGCACAAAACCTTGGTGGCATGGTCACATTCTCCCCATGTCTGCGTGGGTTTTCTCCGGGTGCTCCGGTTTCCTCTCACGATCCAAAGATGTGTGGGTTAGGTTGGTTGGCCATGCTTAAAAAAAAAAATTTCCCTCAATTGTCAGGAGGATAAGCAGGATAAATACTTGGGGTTATGGGGATAGGGCCTGTGGGATTGTTGTCGGTGCAGATTCAATGGGCTGAATGGCCACTTTCTGCACTGCAGAAATTTTATGTTTCAACTCGGAAGCATTTGAAGAGCCGAATGGCCGATTTCTGCTCCTAAGAACATAAGAAATAGGAGCAGGAGTAGGCCATCTAGCCCCTTGAGCCTACCCCGCCATTCAATAAGATCATGGCTGATCTGAAGTGGATCAGTTCCACTTACCCGCCTGATCCCTATAACCCCTAATTCCCTTACCGATCAGGAATCCATCTATCCGTGATTTAAACATATTCAACGAGGTAGCCTCCACCACTTCAGTGGGCAGAGAATTCCAGAGATTCACCACCCTCTGAGAGAAGAAGTTCCTCCTCAACTCTGTCCTAAACTGACCCCCCTTTATTTTGAGGCTGTGCCCTCAAGTTCTAGTTTCCTTTCTAAGTGGAAAGAATCTCTCCACCTCTACCCTATCCAGCCCCTTCATTATCTTATAGGTCTCGATAAGCCTTCTAAATTCCAACGAGTACAAACCCAATCTGCCCAGTCTCTCCTCATAATCAACACCCCTCATCTCCGGTATCAACCTGGTGAACCTTCTCTGCACTCCCTCCAAGGCCAATATATCCTTCCGCAAATAAGGGGACCAATACTGCACACAGTATTCCAGCTGCGGCCTCACCAATGCCCTGTACAAATGCAGCAAGACATCCCTGCTTTTATATTCTATCCCCCTTGCGATATAGGCCAACATCCCATTTGCCGCCTTGATCACCTGTTGCACCTGCAGACTGGGTTTTTGCGTCTCATGCACAAGGACCCCCAGGTCCCTCTGCACAGCAGCATGTTGTAATTTCTTTCCATTTAGATAATAATCCAATTTGCTATTATTTCTACCAAAGTGAATAACCTCGCATTTGTTAACGTTATACTCCATCTGCCAGATCCTCGCCCACTCACTTAGCCTGTCCAAATCTCTCTGCAGACCTTCTATGCCCTCCACACGATTCACTTTTCCACTTATCGTTGTGTCGTCTGCAAACTTTGTTACCCTACACAAGGTTTGTTACCCTCCTATTTCATAACGCATGTTAAACCAGGCCCTTGATGTGAAATGTTGTCCAACTATGCGAGAACCATAGCTTCACTACAATTCTACCGTGATCTGAGCAACTCAAAGAATTCAGTGACCGGTGATCAAATGATACATTATATGGCCAGGCGTAGACATCTATCAGCACTTCAGTTTTGCTGCTGTTGAGGGAAAGCAGTATGATGAAGATTAACATCCAGACAGTGAGTCGCAGCCTTCATGAGAAATATCTGCCATTGACTTGAAGGAAACTGTAATGCACTGTCTCAAAACCGCAAGGAGAGATTTGTGTTTGTCAGAACTAAGTACCGACACTAACATCCCCAATACAACAAAACGGAGAAAGGTGAACATCTGCCAGTACTCGTGTGAAATGTCCAAATGAAATATCTGTACAGGCAAGCAAGCTCCTTTATTTAAAAAAATATATACTTACACACGTGAAGCATTGAATTAAAATTGTATCAAATCAACCTACTGGTTTCTGATGAGTTGATAAGAACAATACAGCACAGAAACAGGCCCTTCAGCCCACCAAGCCTGCACCGATATGCAGTTTCTATACCTTTGTTTGCCTTGATGCACCTTGAACATTGCTAATGTGCTTGCTTCCACCACCTCCACTGTCAGTGCATTCCAGGCACCCACCACCCTCTGTGTGAACAATAGTCCCTGCAATTCTCCTCTAAATTTACCCCCTCTCATCTTAAACCTGTGTCCTCTTGTAGTCAACCCTTCCACCATGGGGCAAAGCCTCTGACTATCCACCCTATCTATGCCTCTCATAATATTATAACTTCCATCAGGTCGCCGTCTCAGTCTTTCCAGTGAAGACAATCTGAGTTTATGCAATCTCTCCTCATAACTAAAACCCTCCAGACCAGGCAACCTCTTGGTAAACCTCCTTTGCGCCGCCTTTGTTTGCAATTGGTGCTTGCACCATCTATGCATATCTGGGTGTATATGTCATGGAACTGCAGCTCATCATTAGATTTAGGGAGTCTTCATTCCATTGTTATGATGGGTGATGTGTCTATAGTTCTCTAGTGTCAAACAACATCCTGTTTTGACCTGCACTATGGCTTGATCTAAAACATGCACCTTTCCTCATGAAGCCACTTGCTACAAATGTAATTTCTGATCACCAGACCGTAAGAAGTCGGAACAGGAGCAGGCCAATCAGCCCCTTGAGCCTGCTCTGCCATTCATGAGTTCTTTCAGTTGCTCCACTGGGGTATCTTTGGCTGTTTTGTGGATTTGGTTGCTGGGAGACGGTTGATGTTTGAAACTCTACTTTGATTGTCAATCAGTTTAATTGTGGAGGATGCCATTGACCACACTGCTTAATCTCTGCACAGCTGAGAGGGCAGAGGTTAGCTAAGGAATCTGTGGGGGCAGTTTTGACACAGGGCATTAGTCAGATGAATGGTGCATCTGCTCCGTCCACTGGATGAATTAGGCAGCAAGCTTAATCTATTTTTAGAGTCCAGAATTTGTTTTAATGTACGTGGAAAGCTGCCAACACTGAACAAACACCGAGGGGCAGTTCACTGACTGACAGGTTGGGTAATCAGAGGGCTCAACTATAGATTAGGACAGAAAGTGTGTCACTAAGGGGGAAGGAGGAGGCAATCCTAGTGTAGTGACTTCAACAAGGCCCGTGAGGTTGGGCTCTTGGAGTATGAGCTCCCTGATTGGGCAGGCAATTATGACCTCAATCAGGGAGCTCATACTTCAAGAGGTCAACCTCTTGATCCTTGTTGAAGTCATTACACCCAGGTGGGGGCTGGCTGAGTGGAAGATCAGAATTGTATTAAGGACTACAATTTAAATATTTTAATGAGGTTCCTATTTGTTTCAGGTGAGAGAGTGTTTACCACCTAAATCGAGCCCACTCCAAAATCTGAGTGTCGGTGGGAGGTAGTGAGATTTAAAAAACTCAACCTGTAATTAATTGTGTAACAGTATTTGAATGGAGAAGCAGTTTTTAAAAATAGTGCAGAGAACTGGTTAAGCTTCTTGACATTTATTGTTTTGATAGATATACTGAATTACTCCAGCTTTTATCTAATCCTTCTCGAGTTTTCTGTCTGAAGGCTGGTCTTTGATTATTTACCAGAGTTTTTTTCACTACAGGTAAAGCTAGGAGGCAGGCTCCAATCTAACACAGCTGGGACAGGGATCAAACGCCAGACACTGTTCACCGAGATCAAATCTGATCCAGACACTGGTCGCATAGCTAATGGACCATTATAATCTAGCCAAAATTGCTGCTTGATTTAATATTGCTTCTGTCAACCTGATTTCTTAATAATCTCAGTTTTTTTAGCCAGAAATACATCTGTCAGTGTTGTTTGTCCATTAGTTAGAAACACCAAGTGTACAGGAGGTCCCATATACCATGTACAATGCACTCTAATGCTAAAAATAAGGTTAATTGTCTGCCTTGCAATCTGTCTAAAATTACTTCCTATAAAAGATCTTAGTCTGTAGGATATGCAGGTCCTGCCTACGGAAATGCTTTTTGTTGGGCATGAGGGAAGTTTTGAATCTTAATCTACCTCTCACCAATTTATATCAAACTTAAACATCATCTGGAATACTGTGCAGAATATTGATCTGCTTATTTAAAGTTTATTTATTAGTCACAAGTAAGGCTTACATTAACACTGCAATGAAGTTACTGTGAAATTCCCCTAGTCGCCACACTCCGGCCCGTTAGGGTCCATGTACCTAACCAGCACGTCTTTCAGAATGTGGGAGGAAACTGGAGCACCCGGAGGAAACCCATGCATTTAAGGAAGGATGTAAATGCATTGGAAGCAGTTCAGAGAAGGTTTACCAGACTAATGCATGGAATGGGAGGGCTGTCTTGTGAGGAAAGGTTAGCTAGGCTAGGCTTGTATCTGCTGGAGTTTAGAAGAGTAAGAGACACCTTGATTGGAACATATAAGATCCTGAGGGGTCTTGACGAGGTGGATGTGGAGAGGATCTTTCCTCTGAGAGAATCCAGAACTAGGGGGTCACTGTTTAAAAATATGGGGTTGCCTACTTGGGGGGAGGTGATGGCCTAGCGGCATTATCGCGTGACTATTAATCCAGAAACTCGGCTAATGTTCTGGGGACCCTGGTTTGAATCCCGCCATGGCAGATGGTGGAATTTGAATTCAATAGAAAATATCTGGAATTAAGAATCTACTGATGACCATGAAACCATTGTCGATTGTTGGAAAACCCATTAGGTTCGCTGATGTCCTTTAGGGAAGGAAATCTGCCTTCCTTACCTGGTCTGGCCTACACATGACTCCAAAGTCACAGCAAAGTGGTTGACTCTCGGGCAACTAGGGATGGGCAATAAATACTGGCCAGCCTGTGACACCCATGTCCCATGAATGAATTTTTAAAAAGACAGAGATGAAGAGAAATGTTTTCTCTGAGGGTTGTGAAATTTTGGAAGTCTTCCACAAAATACGGTGGAAGCAGAGACTTTGAATATTTTTAAGGCAGGGGTAGTTAGATTCTTGATAAGCAAGGGGTGAGAAGTTATCGAGCTAGACAGGAATGTAGAGTGGAGGTTACAGCCAGGTCAGCCATGATTTTATTGAATGGCAGAGCAGACTCAAGGGGCTGAGTCACCTACCTTATGTTTGCATCCCTGTTATAGAATTGTGGTTATCTAAATCTGGTTCTATATTGGAAATACATTAAAAATATATAGACTGTAAAACTAATAACAGTAAGCTTAATCAGGAGGACAAACACACTTGAGAAAGTCTGTCTATTCTACTTTTCCTTTCCAGAAATTATGACTTTACACCAAAATGACTACAATTCTCTCTTTATTGAAAGGGCTGACTCTAATTTTAGTCCAACGACACCACACTTACAATCGAATGTGGGAACTTGCAGTTTTTAACCAGATTTCCAGAGGGCAAGCCAAGGCTGTGCGCCTGTTTATAGAAACATGCATCTGTATTTGCAAATGAAATAGTTGTGTAGCATAGTCGATAGAACATGAAAAATATATTGTTAAAAAGGCAAGGACTTTTCACTGGAGTCATGCTGGTTTTTTTGTGTAGTTCCACTAATGCCCAAGAGGCCTGGATTAACAATCTAGAGAATGAGAGTTTAAAACCCATCACAGCAGTTGGAGAATTTTAAGAAAGCCCACTAACGTCTCTACTTTCTCAGAAGACTAAGGAAATTTGGCATGTCAGCTACAACTCTCACCAACCTTTACAGATGCACCATAGAAAGCATTCTTTCCAGATGTATCACAGCTTGGCATGGCTCCTGCTCTGCCCAAGACTGCAAGAAACTACAAAAGGTCATGCATGTAGCCCTATCCATCACGCAAACCAGCCTCCCATCCATTGACTCTGCCACACTTCCCATTGCCTCGGCAAAGCAGCCAGCATAATTAAGGACCCCACGCTCCTCCTTCCGAAGGGAAAAAAATACAAAAGTCTGAGGTCACATACCACAACCGACTCGAGAACAGCTTCTTCCCTGCTGCCATCAGACTTTTGGATGGACCTACCTCGTATTAAGTTGATCTTTCTCTACACCCTAGCTATGACTGTAACACTACATTTTGCACTCTCCCGTTTCCTTCTGTATGAACGGTATGCTTTGTCTGTATAGCGCGCATGAAACAATACTTTTTCACTATGTTAATACATGTGACAACAATAAATCAAATCAAAAAGAATTTGAATTCTGTTTGTTAATAAAGTGACCATCAAGCTTTTAGATTGTAAAAACACAACCGTTCACTAGTGACCTTTAGGGAATGTTAGCTTTTAGAATGACACTCCTCCCTTCAATGTGACTCATTCTTACCTGCCCTCTGAAGCAGTCTTCAAGATGGCCACTAAATGCTGGCCCTGGGTCACCCACATTAAATATTTAAAAAAAGACGAATTCTGACTTACTCATTCTCCTTCAGGCATGGCACCAACTTCTAATGAATTGAATCTTCCCAAATGTTGTAAGAACCGATGTCCCTTGACAAATGAATGGCAGAACAGGGAGAGTTGGGGGGAGAGAGGGGAGAGGGCTAGACTATTAATCCAGGAGCTCAGCTAATGTTCTGGGGACCTGGGTTCGAATCTCACCATGGCAGGTGGTACAATTTGAATTCAATAAAAAATATCTGGAATTAAGAATCTACTGATGACCATGAAACCATTGTTGATTGTTGGAAAAACCCATTTGGTTCACTACTTTCCTTTAAGAAAAGAAATCTGTCGTACTTATCTGGTCTGGCCTACATGTGACTCGAGAGCCACAGCAATGTGGTTGACTCTCAACTGCCCTCCAAGGGCAACTCGGGATGGACAATAAAGGCTGGCCCGGCCAGCGATGCCCATGTCCCACGAATGGAAATTTAAAAAAAACTCTTTCTGTCCTCAAATACCTCCTTAAATCAAAACCGAAAATACTCAGCAGGTCAGGCAGCATCTTATCGAGGGGAGAAAGAATTAATGTTTCAGGTTCATGACCTTTGGTCACGGCATTGGCCTGATCCATTGGACTGCATTTTTATGCAGTGGGGAGGGTTGGTTGGGGAGGGATGGTTGGGAGGTGGGGGGCTGCACGACCCCCCCCCCACCCTGGGAGGGAAGTTGCTGGCAGTCGCTATGCTGGAAAGAAGTCTTCCTCACAGCCAAAATATGCTAGGAATCGGGCTAAACTACATTCAACCATACAAATTAGGACCAGGAGTAGACCACTCAGCCCTTTAAGTCTGCTGCTCCATTCAATAAGATCATGGTTGATCTGATTGATACTTCAAGCCCACAGTCCTGACTGCATCCCGATAACCTGTCTTCCCTTGCTAACAAATAATCTATCCAGCTCAGTCTTAAAAATATTCAAAGAGTCGGCTTCCACTGCCTTTTTGAGGAAGAGAGTTCCAGAGAATCACGACCCTTTGTGAGAAATAAACTCTCCTTGTCTCCGTCTTAAATGAGTGACCTTTTTATTTTCAAACAGCGACTCCAAGCTGAGAGTGGCTCTTTCTTTCTCACAGTGGGAGGAAGTCACACCTTCGAGAGCTGCTAACCAGTCTGATTGGTCGATGGCTCTCAGTGCCGACAGCACACATGACTGAGCTCTGGTGTTACTGGGTTATGGGGAAGGAACACAAACAGTGGGTAGAGGGAGGTACATCTTGTGCTTTAAGGGCAGGGAGGGATCTCAGATTCCATGGGAGGCTCTTCCCACTGTTTTTCATCCAGGCCACAAAAACAGCCTGCCCATAGTACCGATATTAAGAAGACTAACTGACCTTTAATTCTTTATTTAAATATGGAGGGCAGGAAGTGGATTTAGCACCTGCCCGCCAGTGAATTCAGGGGTGGTCAGCTGGGGTGGATGGGTGGGGAAGTGGTTGGCTTTACCACTGACTGTAACACTATAATCTGCACCCTCTCTGTTCTTTCTTCCTCTATGTACTCTATGAACGGTATGTTTTGTCTCTATAGCGCACGAGAAATAATACTTTTCACTGTATACCAATAGATGTGGCCGGTACGGTGGCACAGTGGTTAGCACTGTTGCCTGACAGCGCCAGGAACCCGGGTTCGATTCCCTGCTTGGGTCACTGTCTGGGTGGAAGCTGCATGTTCTCCCCATCTCTGTTTCCCCCAGGTGCTCTGGTTTCCTCCCATAGTGGATTGGCCATACTAAATTGCTGCTTAGTGTCAGGGGGACTGGCTAGGGTGATTGCATGTGGTTATGGGGATAGGACCCGGGTGGGATTGTGGTCGGTGTAGACTCGATGGGCTGAATGGCCTCCTTCTGCACTGTAGGATTCTGAGATTCTATGAAATGTGACAGTCAAATCAAACATATTTTATATGCACAGTTTCTCTCTCCACAGAAGCTGCTTAACCTGCTGCATCTTTCTAGCATTTACTTTCCACAAACAGTTCCAGCATCCTCAGTATTTTGCCTTTGTCCCAATATCTCCTTGCATGGTGCAATGTCAAATTTGATTAGATGCCCCTGTGAAGCTCCCTTGGGACCTTTTACTCTGTTGAAGCCACAATACAAATGCTGATTGTTGCTGTTGTTTATTATCGGGTTGAATAGCTTCTGGGGTGGCCTTGTATCTGCGTGTGTCCTGTAAACATGTAAATGTTCTCAGGACTGCATCACCGCCTTTGTCAAGGAGACATGGAAGTGAAGACTCAGCTTTTTCCCCTTTTCTGAAAATTCTACATTTTGAATTTGAGAAAAATCCTGAAAAACCACAGGGCCTCTCAAATTGCCAAGAAGCACAAACAGACATCTCCAGTAAACTATTCAGCAACTTGGCCGCCCACCAGCCTATAAAGTGCCAAACATCCAGCTGCCCCTAGACCCCACGAGAGAATTAATCACAGACCACCATTATACAGCTAGGAATTACGGCTCTTTACATTAAAACAAAATGACAAACTGTTTTAGACAAAATTGTGGACAGGTTTGAGAGAAAGTGACGTAGCGTAGGGTCGATCTCAATTCCACAAATGTAACGTCTTCCCCAGATGTTCTCGCAAAGGTTGCTGGGCCATCCCTTAAACCGCCATTAGCTTAAAAATCCGAGGTTTGCTTTATTAGTCGATAACATTGATACATTCTGCCTGTGTTACAGTGTGACCCAGAGTCCCCTCTTGCGAGATGGTTTGATTGTCCTCTTATGATCTTGAATCTGCTGTCGCCTTCTGAAAGATGATCTAATTTTCCATTAAATAAGACAGGATTGAATTGGCAAGTGAATGAATAGATAAATATTTGAAGCAAGTCATCTCATCAAAAAATAACTGAATTCTGTAACATTTCTAATAAACAAAAACTTAAATACACTATTCTGACCCCATTTAGCATGCTAAAACATTGGCTTCCATTTATTCATTCAATTTCATTTTATTGTCTGTAAGGAAATTCATTTTGGATACATTAATGGGTATGTTAAAAAATTACATGATTAATGACAACATAAAGATGAACAGATCTAAATTTAGTTAAATGTGTATTAAGAACTATCCCACCGCATTTAAATAAACAGGGACTCCCACCCTGAGTACACCTCCTCATCCATACATCAAACTCCTTGTTCAAAGTTCTAATGGGGCAAGCACAGTGGTTAGCATTGCTGCCTCACAGCGCCAGGGACCGGGGTTCGATTCTCGGCTTGGGTCACTGTCTGTGTGGACTCTGCACGTTCTCCCCGTGCCTGCGTGGGTTTCCCCCGGGTGCTCCAGTTTCCTCCCACAGCCTGAAAGCCGAGCTGCTTAGGCGTATTGGCTATGCTAAATTCTCCCTCAGTGTAACCGAACCAGCGCCGGAGGGGATTTTCACAGTAACTTAATTGCAGAGTTTATGTAAACCTACTTGTGACACTAATAAATAAACTTCCAACTTATAGTGGAGAAGGATGAGTCCAATGTGATTTTGTCCTCCATCTGAGACATTATAGCCTTTTCTCTGCGTGTTTCCAACAGTAGCTGTGAGACAAGGGGTGATTCTTGGACAGTCCTTGAAATCTTAAGGGAGATTTTGTGTTATTTTGTTTCCCCTCAGGAAGTTCAGGGGCTAAATGTCCAGCCCATACCATGTTGAAGGAACTGGACATGTCAGACTTCAAATTAAAGCAGCTATCCCACATCCCCCCCATCCCACCTCCTCCTCCCCTCGATTGGATGCTCTAATCATGATCACTTTCTGGTGTGGGCATGATTGGGAAGCCTAAATGCTTGAGAAAGACGAGCCCTCATTGATCAGAAGACAGTCTACATTCCACAGTCTGGTTGTCTGGCACAGACACATTTACACCTGAAGATCCCGAGGCTTGATTAGAGGTTAAAGTTTCTCTCTTCCCTCATTCACTGCTTCTCGGCAATGTCCACTTATCAAGGGTTTTTGCTATTCCCATTACTGTTTGTGTTAAAAAAATAAACTTGGAACTTTATTCACTTTAACCGTGTTACTAATTATTAACAATTAAAAGCCAAGCTATATGTTTGTATTAAGAAATAAATAACTTGAATTAACAGAGCACTATCCACAATTTCAGACTATCTCAAAGTGCTTTACAGTGAATTGAATATTTTTATAATGTAGTCACTGCTGTAGTGTAGGAAACACAGTAATCAGTTTGTGATCATCAAGGTCCCACAAATAGCAATAGAAACCCGACAGTGCAGAAGGAGACCATTTGGCCTATCAAGAATGCACCGATAACAATCCCACCCCAGGCCCTATCCCACAACCCCACACGTTTACCCCGCTAATCCCTCTAACCTACACATCCCGGGACACTATGGGCAATTTAGCATAGCGAAGCAACCTCACCCGCACAACTTTGGACTGTGGGAGAAAACCCACGCAGACGCAGAGAGAATGTGCAAACTCCACACAGTGATCCAATCCAGGTCCCTGGAGCTGTGAGGCAGCAGTTCTAACCATTGTGCCACCCAATGTGACTGGATAATATGCTTTACTAATGTTGGTAAAGGAATACATGGTTGGCCTGCACACTTTCAGTGGGTGTGAACTGGCAAAGCCAACATTTGTTGCCCATCCCTATACTTGTTCTTGAGGAGGTGATGGTGAGCCACCATCTTGACAGCTGAGAATTGTTAGGCCAATTCAGATGGCAAAAAGTAGGATATTGCTGTGGGTCTGGAGGCACATATAGGCCAAGCAAGTGAGGGTGGCAGACTTTCTAAATAAAGTTTATTTATTAGTCACAAGTAGTCTTACATTAACATTGCAATGAAGTTACTGTGACAATCCCCTAGTTGCCACACTCCGACGCCTGTTCGGGTACACTGAGGGAGAATTTAGCATGGCCAATGCACGTAACCAGCATGTCTTTCGGAGTGTGGGAGGAAACTGGAGCACCCAGAGGAAACCCACGCAGACACGGGGAGAATGTGCACTCCACACAGACAGTAACCCAACCCAGGAATTGAACCCAGGTCCCTGGAGCTGTGAGGCAGCAGTGCTAACTACTGTGCCACCGTACCGCCCTTAGTGTCCTTGGACACTAAGGGGCAATTTAGCATAGCCAGTCCACCTAACCCGCACATCTTTGAACTGTGGGAAGAAACCGGGGCACCCAGAGGAAACCCACACAGACACAGGGAGAACATGCAAACTCCACACGGACAGATCTGAGGCCGGAGTCAGATCAGGGGGCCCTGGCGCTGTGAGGCAGCACTGTGCCACCATGCTGCCCTTTCATCTGAAAAGAAGGCATCTCTATGCCAGTGCAGTCCTCCTAGTGCTGGCATTGGAACGTCAGCCAAATTTTACATCCAGGCCTCTGGAGTGGGATTTTAAATCCAGAAACTTCTGACCCTGAGGTGTTTAATAGTGTTGCCAATGAGCCATGGCTGACACCATTTGGAAACCGGGATAAGCTGGTTCTTTATATGAGCTGTAAAAGACTTGAAGTATTTACTGGCTTGCTAATGCATAGACAGAAGGAGACAAAATGTTTGCAGTGAGTCATTTCAGACAAATAAAGAAGAATTAAACTGAAAATGGGTTAGAACGCTTGATTGCAAAAAAGGCAGCCAGATCATTTCTACCCATGATAAAAATCCCAGACAAAATTCTTGTGTTTGAAAGCTCCACAAAACAAGGAATTGCTTTTACAATTGTGTGTTTGGCAGATAAATTTGCATTTAAAATTACACTGATGTAAATCATGTCTATCTTAATGCTTACACATCAGTCTCATCTTACATTGCAGTCTCTCAGGTCTGTTCATGACCTACGAGTGATCGTAATTATAGGAAGAATTCCAGAGATTAATATCAAACTGTTAGCCAGGCATGATATACTGAGCATAAATTTACAGAAGAAAGGGAGGGCATCTAATTACAGTTAGACGTCACATTTTGAGTCATAATTGTCTACTTTTCAGAACACCAACCTCTTTTTCAGCATTTAACTTCTATAAGATAGTGTTGATTAAATTATACTGTGTAAAGAAAAGGGAATGACTAGAGTTTTATAGCATTACTCAAACTTACAGAATCCTGAAAGGCCTGGATAGAGGTGGAGATGTTCCCATCAGTAGGACAGATTAGGATCCGAGGGCACAGCCTCAGGGTAAAGGGATGACCCTTGGGAACCGAGATGAGGAGGAATTTCTTCAGCCAGAGGGTGGTGAATCTATGGAATTCATTGCCACAGAAGGCTGTGTAGCTAAATCATCAAGTGCATTTAAGACCGAGATAGACAGGTTCTTGATTGGTAAGGGGATCAAAGGCTACAGGGAAAAGGCGGCCAAATGGGGTTGAGAAACCTATCAGCCACCATTGAATGACGGAGCAGACTCGATGGGCCGAATGGCCTAATTCTGAAATATCTTATGGTCAATCACTTGTGCCGATGGACATTGCATTTTCTGCAGCATTGACTAACACCGTGGCTCATGGTGAGTTAGGGACTACACCAATGTCTGATGTCTAAAGTGTGACAACTGAAATATGAAGTAACTGTAACATTTTCAGGAAAGGTAAATATGTTATGGGCAGGAGAGATGCGGGATAATCTCATCTTTTCCCACCTCATGCCTAACCACAACAAGATGTCTTTTAAAGAAGCGCTTTAACCCCTTCAGTGTCACGACTCTCAAGAATAGACATGGGAGTAAATGTTTTTTTTTCCAACACTTGAAACACAACAGTACCCACTCACTCACACAAGACCCACATATACAAGAAAAAACGGTACAAAAGGTGTAGCGCGTACTTAGGATTGCTGAAAGAATAAACAAGTCATTTCCATTGTCAGTTGTTAAGCTGGTGGTTGGAAATGTTCCAGGCCTGAGATTCATGGAGGAGAATGGAGGTTGGAGGTTTCTGACGATGAACTCAGTAGCTTATTCCAAACAATTTTCAGGCGAGTTCCTGGCTTTTCCAGTTGATGTTGTGGTTGAGCCCTTGTCGCAAAGTTATAATTCTGCAGCTAAAACAAATTAACTCCATTTTTGTGCTCATGGGTGAGGTTCTAGGCAAGGAGAATTTGTTAGGCAAGATGTATCCCTCTGTATTCCTTGTCCCAGACTGCTTGCTGTGGGTTGTCCTTGTGAATTAATAAGGCGTTGCCTATCAGGAGCCAGTTGTTGTCATGTGACCGCAGTATCAAAGTTCCTATTGTCTGTAATTTGAGGGTCTGGCATATAAAGGGTGGGACTGAATACAGTACTGCCCACATGGTGATGTAAGAGAACACATGGCTTGCATCCAGGGTAATGTTGGACAGAGCCATGTGGAGAAGTAAGCAAGGAGACTTCCTAGTTTGTACTTTACTATACCGATGTATATACACCAAAATCTTGCTCCCATTCCTGGTAAGGTCCTGCCGACAATGCACCCCTGCCGTGGGTTTCCCGGCGGTGAGGGGTGCAAAACATGCCACGGAATGGGAGAAAAATCCCCCCCCCCCCTAGTTTCTAGTGGTTAATAAATACTTTGTTACTGTTGAACTACCTGATACTATAAGAAGACCCACCAGACAAAACTCAATATGTTACAACATTGTTTACACAAAATAATTTGGGCTAAGCATTTCTCACAATAGTGTCTGATTTGCACCTCCTTATGATAAAGTTCCCTTCCCCTCATCTTGGTGGAATTTCAATTGGCAGATGCCATGGGTGGGATTTTCCAGCCGCGCTCGCCCTACAACCTGAAAATCCCACCTGAGGTCAACGGACCTTTCAATGGTCTGCCCCTTGCTCGCTATGATTCCCGTGGCGGGCAGGATGGAAAAATTTGCCCCCAAGTGTGGATGCCTATTGTCTCTGTTTCTGTAAACATGACTGTAAATACGTGGCACCATACTTCACATTATTGCATGATTTGTAATTGGATCAATACAATGAGGTGTGGGGTCCTGGAGGTAAACTGTGACACCGTTTGTGAGTGTAGCCAAATTTAAGTTAATTAAGTGCCCGTTACATTCTTCAGTTTATTCTCAACTCATGGTATCAGTGAGGCAGGAGTGGGGTGGGATGGAATGAGGGGTTGAGGTTGTTTTATTGCCTGTCTGTACACTACTTATGGCTCCTGATTTGGGCTATCAATGACCAGGCTCCTGTAACCAAATGAATCTACGGATATGGTAAATAGTGTTCTTGTCTGGAGTTGGGCCTTCTATTCCAGAGCTCTCGAAGCATACAGCATAAAGTGTAAGGAAACATAAGGTGGAGGGAAGCCTGCACTTATGCACAAGGTTCTCTAGCGTTATTTCCTCAAGTCTTAAACTCAAACTTTAAAGATGTTCAGGTCATAGTTCATAGAATTATAGACTCCCTACAGTGCAGAAGGAGGCCATTTGGTCCATTGATCTGCACTGGCCACAATTCAACCCAGACCCTATACCTTAACCTCAAATATTTACCCTGCTAGTCCCCCCTGACACTAAGGGACAATTTTAGCATGGCCAATCAACCTGACCCACACATCTGTGGACTGTGGGAGGAAACCGGAGCACCCGGAGGAAACCCACGCAAACATGGGGAGTACGTGCAAACTCCACGCAGACAGTGACCCAAGGCTGGAATTGAACCCAGGTCCCTGGCACTGTGAGGCAGCAGTGTTATCCACTGCGCCACCGTGCTGCCACTTGATTCAAGTTAACCTGCCATCTGATAGAGAAACCAATTTCTTGAAGGTGTACTTGATGATCAGTGTATTCCAACCGCTTAATCACTGAGAACAAGCCAAACCCTAAACCACACCATAAGTGGAGTGAACCTGAATGATACCCTGGAACTCCATATTTGGATAACGACTATGTTTGTACGAGCTCGTTATCCAGGCTCTACTGTATGCTGAATTATTGAGAGTAGATTACTTTGGCTTTTATGTTACGGGATTTTACCTTCAACTAGAGATGTAAATAACTGGAACTCGGAGTGCCAAATATATAATTGCCAGGGGAAAATAAACATATTCTCTTCCCTTCTGTAACTGTAGCAAGGTACATGTATGGCAAAAAAACACATTGAGGACATGTGGTATTTAAAGTGGTGTATGACAGTTTGTTTACAGAGTCTCATAGTTCTGTAGTCTGCAGTTTACTTTCATTCCCTACAATTTAAATCAAGAGCTTGAAACATTAAACTGCTAAACACATCTGTCTGACTTTGCTGTTTGCTGGATTCGACAGAATACTCCTGCTTAAAACTCTGCTAGTTTCTGTAAGTGGACAACGGTGCATGGCTCTGATGTGGATAAAGTTCCATTGCAAACATTAATGAAATGATGACAGAAATAAGGAGTTGATTGAGTTTGGTGGGGTGGGGAGGGGTGGCTGCGGGGTGAGGTGACGGGAAGGGGTTACTGGAGCAGTAGAATTTTCTGATCATCAAAAGTGAGTATCAGTCCTTTCCAAAAACCCTGATTCTGTCCAGCTCGAAGTAGCTACCTCCAGAGCTAGTTGCGTTTGACCTGTAAGTGTTCATTTTCAAACTGATACTCCTTCTAAATCAACGGGAGGTGGGGCGGCACGGTAGCACAGTGGTTAGCACTGCTGCTTCACAGCTCCAGGGACCTGGGTTCGAATCCCGGTTCGGGTCGCTGTCTGTGTGGAGTTTGCACATTCTCCCCGTGTCTGCGTGGGTTTCCTCCGGGTGCTCTGGTTTCCTCCCACAGTCCAAAGATGTGCGGGCTAGGTTGATTGGCCATTCTAAATTGCCCCTTAGTGTCCCGGGATGCATAGGTTAGAGGGGTTAGTGGGTAAATATGTAGGGATATGTGGATAGGGCCTAGGTGGGATTGTGGTTGGTGCAGACTCGATGGGCCGAATGGCCTCTTTCTGCACTGTAGGATTCTATCTATGATTACAGACATAGTGGTATTAGCATTGGACTAATAATCCAGAAGCCCAGACACCCGGGTTCGAATCCCACCACAGCAGATGGTGAAATTTGAATTTAATAAAAATTTAAAAATCTAATGATGACTATGAAGCCATAGTCAACTGTCATAAAGACCCATCTAGTTCACTAATGCCCAACGAATAACAAAGAATACTTGATGACTATCAGGGTAGCAGAATTGTCTTGTCCCATCTGCTTTGCCATTTGTCTCTGTTCAAAAGTTTCCTCTTTGACCATGCGTTTTCCATCCATGTCCCTTCCTTTTAGAACAATGCATTGCAAAACGCTTCCATATGGGTAGTGGGAAATATTGGAATTTGTGAAGTATTGCCTCAAAAGGTTATGCCACTCAAACAATGTTGCAGGACTAATTCACAATCAAAAGCTGGTATTCAACTACACTACTTAGCACCGCAATTATTGGAGGTGTCACTATTCAGATGAAACACATGAAGCTTTATGTAGAGTATGAAAGATTTCAGTCCACTATTCAAAGAGGAAGGAGTTATCCTGGTTCTCTGACTGACATTGCTTTCTTAACCAACACTACCAAAATGGGTCAAATGGCAAGTTATCATATGTGGGAGCTGGCTGTGTGAAAATGAGATATCATATTTACCCACATAACACGTATAGAGAGTTAAAAGTAATTAATTGGTGGCAAAAAAGCATTAGAATGTTGTTGTAAAGTCGAAGGTGACCCTCATTGTGGCTTCAACAATGAATGATTTATTATTAATATATGTACAAGGTAAGGGTCTGACAGAACTAAAACACAAGTCCACTCTCTCCTCCTCCCTGGCTCCAACTGAGGTTCCTCCCCGGCTCTGGATGCGCACCCTGCTCCCGATTGGCTTGGCTTCCCGCGCAGCCTCACCACAGGATCCAGCCCCTTCCTCAGAGGATCGCCCCGTTCAAGGGGCCACATTGCCATAAATATCTTGAGGATGCGGAAGATCAGGCCTAAATCACTTCCGTGAAATTGTGCCATTCAAAGGTGTTCATTTTGCACGAATCTATTCCTCCGTGCATGCAACAGTGCTAACGAGTAGTGATGTACTATGACATGGTCATGATTAATGTTTCATGCATCCCATTTCCTATGAGTTAATGCTGGCATCAGTGTGATGTTGAGCAAATCAAATATACTCGCACCCCACCCCCAACTGCAACCATCCCCCCCACCCCCCCAAAGATTTACCTTGACCACCTTTTACATTTTGTTTAGGGAGCTACAACTTGGTCTTAAAGAACACAACTTTGCTTTGTAGTTAGTGAGACAAAAGGTAGATGTTGCAGCAGTATTTAATCAATCAGTTCTGTAAATGAAAGCAAGCTTTTCAATGTCTGGGAGGGTGAGTGCACCATAAAATGAAAAATATATTTAGTGTCAGATCTTGATTTTTTTTTAAAGCTTGGCTGAGCTAAATTAATTTTAAATTTAATTTGGATCAGAAGCAAATGAAGAAGGAATGGTTTGATTTGACCCAGTTCTAGTTATCAAACGCTGGTGTCAGAGCTAACTTCAACTGTAATCTTTAAAGAAACCCAGCTGCTACAATTTAACGGAAAATGCAATGTCCATTGGTTTGACAAAAAAAGCCCCATATATAGCCTGGGAGATATGTTGCATTGCACAATCAAGATAGTGACACAGTAACACCCACGCGTCATTTTCCCAAAGAGTGTCAAATTTCATCCTCAAACTCGGAAGGAGAAAAGTAGAACTGTTACTTTTATGCTGTAAGTTCATTCATTTCCTACCCTCCCAAGATGTAGCTTCTAATCCTTCATAAACCAGCGATGGGGAATTGTGCTGAGAGTTGCTGCTGTTCCACAAGGTTTTTACACTGCATTTTCTTTCCGCAGTCTTTGCCATATGTTGTTCTTCTTGCTTCATTAAGCTGACTTCCTTTTTCCCCACCTTTTCCACAGCCTGGTTTCATGGAGCCTTGACGAGTAGGTCAAACTCAATGCACTTATAAGGAGTGAAATGCTGGAGTGGAGCTTTGGATGGGACCACATTAGGAATCAGATTTTGGCTGGTGGAGCCATTCTAATGCACACACTGCAGCATAGGTGGAGCATAAAGGGATCGTTATCTGACTTTGTGCTTCCACTCGGTGAGAATGCATTTCAGAAATTCAGCTGCTCACCACTTGTGACTTTATTATGGACTTTATGGATGATAAAATTATGGATATAGTACAGCCAAGTTTCCAGTATACATGAGGTATTAAGGCAGCAGGTTATCCATTCGTCTGAGGACTCTGGGTCTGTACTCGATGGAGTATAGAAGGATGAGGGGGGACCTCATTGAAACTTACAAAATAATGAAAGGCTTGGATAGAGTGGACGTGGGGGAGATGTTTCCATTGGTAGGAGAGACTAGGACCCAAGGGCACAGCCTCAGAGTTAAGGGACGACCCTTTAGAATTGAGATGAGGAGGAATTTCTTCAGCCAGAGGGTGGTGAATCTGTGGAATTCATTTCCACAGAAGCCTGTGGAGGCCAGGTCTTTGAGTATATTTAAGACAGACATAGATGGGTTCTTGATTGGTAACGGGACCAAGGGTTACAGGGAAAAGGCGGGAGAATGGATTTGAGAAGCTTATCAGCCACGATTGAACGGCAGAGCAGACTCGACGGGCCGAAAGACCTCATTCTTTTTTTTTTATTCATTCGTGGGAATTGCTGGCTGGCCAGCATTTATTGCCTGGTCCTAGTTGCCTTTGAGAAGGTGGTGGTGAGTTGCCTTCTTGATTTGCTGCAGTCTATGTGCTGTGGGTTGATGATGGGGTGGCGATGGCCTAGTGGTATTATTGCTCGATTATTAATCCAGGTAATGTTCTGGGGACCTGGGTTCGAATCTCGCCACAGCAGATGGTGGAATTTGAATTTAATTTTAAAAATCTGGAATTAAGAGTCTACTGATGACCATGAAATCATTGCCAATTATCAGAAAAACCAATCTGGTTCACTAAAGTCCTTGAGGGAAGGAAATCTGCCGTCCTTACCTGGTCTGGCCTACATGTGACTCCAGAGCCACAGCAATGTGGTTGATTCTCAACTGCCCTCTGAAATGGCCAAGCAAGCCACTCAGTTGTAACAATTGCTACAAAGTCTCAACAAAGAAATTCTGAGCCTATATCTTATGGTCTTGTCAAGTATCTTGAACTCCCTATTTAATAAGATTTCTGAGATAGAGTTTTGCCTGGGCATTACTCATCCCATGGGCAGAATGGGCAACATGATGGAAAAGTTTGCATGCTCCTTACAGAACCCGCCAGAACTTCCTTTCTACTGAGCACTCGGGCTCTCGAGGCTATGTAGAAATTCCATCTGCTACAAGTGTTTGCAAATGATACTAGCATTTTAAGTAGCATTTTCTGATGCATAGTCTTCAAGTTTCAAAGCTACAGTGTCAAAAGAATGGATCACAAAACTCAAAAATTGCCAACTGCTGTGCAGCAGTTTTCATGATATTGGTTGAAATGATAGCAGCAAAGTTCAAACAAGCTGTCATTGTAGTGTCCTTAACTTGAGCATAGGTACCAATCTATTAGAACAATATTTTAAGAACAGCCGTAAGAAGCAGCCTGGAACTGGCATAGACTGTTTCTACTTGTCCTTGGCTTGAAGTGAAGGTCAAAACATTAAACGTCAGTGTTACTGCCACCAAAAATAAAATCCTTATGCCCCCTTCTTCTTGCATTCAGAGTCAAATCTTAGCCATTTTTGGTATCTCTGACAAGATCCCAGCGGCTGTTACCAGGTTTAAACTTGATATAATTAAGTTATGGCGACCCATGATTTATGAACCCGAACTGTGCGAATTGTGAAGCTGTGTTTAATTTAATAAAATTTGGCCACCGAGTCTGTCAAATGTTTTCATTCCACAATAAGCATCATGTCCAAATTTGGTGATGTGGATGTAGGCCAAACCAGCCACAGAAGCCTGACGTACTGCACGCACAGAGACGTTTTGCAATACCTGGCATCCAGTTATTTAGAACGGTCCTTCCAAAAAGATCTGCTAACTGAAACCGGTTTTATTAATGTCTTTTCAAAACTAGAGCTCTCCAAAGAACAGTTCTTCCTGCTCAACAAGAACGCTGGCGTATTGACATATGTGGAGGGCTCTGTTTGATAATAGATCACCTCTGATTTCGCCTGCTGCATTGTCTATTGGCAATGCTCTTGGAGTCAAGAGGCTCAAAAATCATTAAACATATATCAGTGCAGGTGAAAAATAAGAGTTGAGATAAAACAATGCTGTCCTGGTAGGAAGAATTATATTGTCTAATATAGGAGTGTCTGAACTATAAGCCATGGGCCATATGCAGCTCCTGAGATTCTGGGCAACAAGCTGAGAACCTCAGTGCTATTTACTTACTTCACAGGATATGCGAGGATTTAGTGTCAGTGCAAAGTGACTCCTGCAGACAAGAAGGAAGCGTACTTTAACCAAATCTGCCTGGTAGAAACTGAGCAAGGATGCTGTTAAAGTTTCCTGGGTTACTTGCCTGCCAGAAAGTTCCCCAGTTTTTGCTATTTCCAATTTTAATAGACACTTCCAAAGATGCAGTTAATCATGGAATCAGAATCATCTAATTATAGCAGTGCAGAAAGAGGCCATTCAGCCCACTGCATAATACATCCTCCCAAACCCAGAAGGATCTTAATTCACATAATGCCAATCAGGTTCCCAATGCGATCAGCGTCCAGCATCGATTTTAACTTTGACCTGAGCAGAGCAGCCCAGTTCCAGATAGGTGAAGGTAGTCTGTGAAGCTGACATCCTCCAGGTAGTCCTTCATCTCTGTTGGACCAGGTTTAGTGCACCAATGGACGTTTTGCAATAATCTGCCTGAACCCCATCCTAACCAATCCTCCAATGCCCCCCCCCCCCCAACCCCCAAAGCACTCTCTTTAAGCGTCGGTTAATGGCCTTTGGCCATCCAATTTTCCAGTGGTCAGTGTCCATTTTGGACTCACTCATGTGCAGGTTGTGGACCAATTAATGAAGTTAAGGTCGCCATGGTTTCATACTGGCTGCATGCAGGTGTTAAATTAACCAAAACCAGCCGCTTTCCACAAAAATGTTGCTGCTGATCTTCCTGGAATCTGGGCTTGACCTAGCTCCAGCGTGTGAGACACTGGAACCTACAGACATGTTCTCCCACAGTATCATTGGCTGGCACGCATCAAAAGCCCTGGTTTGCTAAGTGCTCATACGAATCTATTGAACTTGCTGGGTGCTGGGTAAACCCACCTAACCTCAATCCAAATAATTATCTGTCCTGCACTCCAAACATTTACATTTCTCAACTGGTGAGAGAGTCAGCTTTGCCTTGCATCTATCAGAACTGCCCAATGTTCACCCAACAGAACATCTGAGGTTCAGGCAGTGGTGAAACACGGCAACTTTCCAGACAGTGCCTGGCTGTACTCCACCGGCAGCTTGCAATCTCGCCTCTGTGGCTGAAATGCAAACTCATTCGTGGATTTGTTTGATTTGAATTTTGTGGTACGTTTTTAAAGGGCCGGTGGTAATGTTGTTGCCTCTCTGGTGGATAAATGGTGAATCAGAACACAATCTGTGTGAGCGCCATCAATTGACAAAATATGCAAATAAACGAGAAGACAGATTCAAACTTTCAGGGGGCCCTGCTGAGTGTTAATGGTGTGAGGTTTGAGGCCTGTGAAGACAAAGGGGTCGATTTTACAGCTTCGCCCTCCTGGTTATGCACGCCAGAAATCTGAGTGTGGTGATCAGTTTTCCTCGAAAGGATTCACGGGAATGGTCCCAGTGGTGAGGAACCTCAGTTACATAGATTGCAAAAGCTGAGATTGTTCTCCATTTGAGAAGTGAAAGCTGCGAGGAGATTTGATAAGAGTTATTCAAAATCATGAGGGATTTTTACAGAGTAAATTGGGAGAAACTATTCCCATTGATGGAATGATCAAGAACCAGAGGGCACAGATTTAAAGGAATTGGCTCAATGACGACATGAGGAAAAAACCTTTTACACAGCACGTGGTTTGGTATCTGGAATACACTGCCTGAGAGTGTGGTGGAGGTAGATTCAGTTGCAGAATTCAAGAGGGAATTGGATTATTATCTGAACTGGAAGAATGTGCAGGGCTACAGGAAGGCAGCAGGGGAATGGTACTAGGCGAACTGCTGCCTCAGAGAGCCAGCACGGGCATGATGGGCCACATGGCCTCTGCCTGTACGGTAATCATGTTGTGATTCTTTGAGAAAATTAGTGTTACAGAATCGGGAAGCTGCCACTGTCATATTTTTGTCCATTTGTTACCTCAGATGAATTAAGGTCTTCCAAATGTATTGTCCTGGGTGAGCAATGGAACTAAATTATAAGACAGCTGTCAATTCTATACATTATCACCATTCTGTGGGCAAATGGCTGAACAGAGCTGCCTAACATTTGGAAAACTCATTGACAGAACCCCATAAGCTCGACTTTTTAAAACAAATTTTACTCCATTCTTAACATTACAAAGCCAATGTGCAGAGTGGATGTGGCAAACCCCTAATCCTCCACCTCGCTTGCTCCAAAACACAACTCGTATTGAATCTAATTCATGGTCTCCACAGGAGAGACACACACAAGATCCAAGTTGACAAGAAAAGGCATTGAACCTGATCTTGGGCCTGATCTGACGCTTGATCTTAGCCAATTTTCACTCGCCTGCATTCCTGAATTCTTGATCTGCACTTGCAGGTTGTGAGGCTTTGAACTCATAGAGAATCATAGAAGTCCTGCAGTGCAGATGGAGGTCATTTTGGCCCATGGAGCCTCACTGACAACAATCCCACCCAGGCCCTACCCCCATCACCCCACATGGAACTGGGTGCAGCAATTTGCGAAATCTATCCTTAAGGCTGGACACTCTTCGTATATTGTGTGACGCTTCTGTTTGACTTCCTTTCTAGTTGTCTTGTGGCCTAGTTCTGGGTACTGTAACTAACAATATTTTTAATTGTCGTACAGAACAATAGCGTCGCTGTTGCAATCATCATGTAACACGTGAGACAATTTGAGATAAAGTCGGAGAGATTTCACGGCACAATTAAATGACTGCAGAAAGCACCAAAGCTTGGAAAAAATACAATTCGGTGACCTCAGTTTGGTCTCTGGCGGGGGTAGAATTTCTCTTTTGCTGTTGCGTAACAGTGCCACCAATTAGAAGATGCTGTATAATATCAAAATCAGTGCCGACAAATCTGACAGAAATTTTGCATGATGTTGAATTTATTGTTTGAGGAGGGAAATAAAGCATTTTGATATTTCAAATAAATATGTAGTATGCAAGGTTTTCTTTTATTCATTTATGGGATGTGGGTATCGCTGGCTGGGCCAGCATTTATTGCCCATCCCTCATTGCTCTTGAATGGAGTGGCTTACTAGGCTATTTAAGTGGATGTTTAAGAGTCAACCACTTTGCTGTGAATCTGGCGTCACCTATACAGGTCAGACCAGGTAAGATTTCCTTCCCTAAAAAATATTAGTGAACCAGATGGGTTTTTACAATGACCAGCAATGGTTTTGTGGTCCTCATTAGACTTTTAATTCCCGATTTTACGGTACGGTAGCACAGTGGTTAGCACTGCTGCTTCACAGCTCCAGGGACCTGGGTTCGATTCCCGGCTTGGGTCACTGTCTGCGTGGAGTTTGCACATTCTCCTCGTGTCTGCGTGGGTTTCCTCCGGGTGCTCCGGTTTCCTCCCACAGTCCAAAGATGTGCGGGTTAGGTTGATTGGCCATGCTAAAATTGCCCCTTAGTGTCCTGGGATGCGTGGATTAGCGGGTAAAATATGTAGGGATATAGGGGTAGGGCCTGGGTGGGATTGTGGTCAGTGCAGACTCGATGGGCCGAATGGCCTCTTTCTGTACTGTAGGGTTTCTATGATCTTCTATGAGAATTTTATTGAATTCAAATTTTGCTATCTGCCATGGAGGGATTTGAACCCAGGTCCCCAGATGATTACCCTGGGTCTCTGGATTACAAGTCCAGTGAAAATACCACCGTACCTCCCTTTAGTGTCCTTCAGGTAGCGTTGGTGGAATTTGGAGAAATTATCAGCAAGTTGGCTAAACGATTGAATTGGCCAAATCACAATAAAACCTAGTGGATAAAATAACTCTGGGCCCCTTTGCATGATTCTCTTTCCTCGAAAGGATTCACGGGAATGGTCCCAGTGGTGAGGAACCTCAGTTACATAGATTGCAAAAGCTGAGATTGTTCTCCCTTTGAGAAGTGAAAGCTGCGAGGAGATTTGATAGTTATTCAAAATCATGAGGGATTTTTACAGAGTAAATTGGGAGAAACTATTCCCATTGATGGAATGATCAAGAACCAGAGGGCACAGATTTAAAGGAATTGGCTCAATGACGACATGAGGAAAAAACCTTTTACACAGCACGTGGTTTGGTATCTGGAATACACTGCCTGAGAGTGTGGTGGAGGTAGATTCAGTTGCAGAATTCAAGAGGGAATTGGATTATTATCTGAACTGGAAGAATGTGCAGGGCTACAGGAAGGCAGCAGGGGAATGGTACTAGGCGAACTGCTGCCTCAGAGAGCCAGCACGGGCATGATGGGCCACATGGCCTCTGCCTGTACGGTAATCATGTTGTGATTCTTTGAGAAAATTAGTTTACAGAATCGGTAAGCTGCCACTGTCATATTTTTGTCCATTTGTTACCTCAGATGAATTAAGATCTTCCAAATGTATTGTCCTGGGTGTGCAATGGAACTAAATTATAAGACAGCTGTCGATTCTATACATTATCACCATTCTGTGGGCAAATGGCTGAACAGAGCTGCCTAACATTTGGAAAACTCATTGACAGAACCCCATAAGCTCGAGTTTGCATGTTGCCTGCTTATCTATGTGTGATATAGTGGACATTAATTGCAGCATATTTGGGAGTTTGCAGCAGTCAATGTAGTAGCAATGGTTTTGAAAGGGATAATGTTTATATATACACATTAAAGCTTCACCTTATTAACCGCACAGACTAAGCTATATCATAAAGTGTGCCCATAAATGTATTGCGATTCAATAAATTACTTTTAGTAGTAAAGTAAAAAGCATGACTAAGGGCAGTGAAATCTGAAATTGTAATATAAATCGTCAGCCTATTCCATTCACCATCTATTTCCTGGTTGTACTTATGATAAATAGAAAAGTGACCTCTTGACCTGCACCGTATATCATTAAGTGATGAAACAGCCTTGTTTGAAAAGAATAATGTTCACTTGAATAGTTTTCTCTGCAGGACAATCCTCAGGCATGTTGCTCTCACCACATCCTGCTTTAGTTTAGAATAATGTATGTTACAGTGCTACAATGTTATACCACAAATGCAGCAACTGGACATTCTTCTGCCTTTGCAGTAGAGGCTGACTCAGTGATGAATAGGTCTCATTGCTTAAAAAAAAGTCCCAGGTGCGGTTCATTCACCAAGTGCTTCTAATTAAATGACCTAGGATGTTTCAATTGCAATCAAGTTAACTAAATGATGTCCTGCACTTTGTACTGGAAACAACAACTAATATACCTAAAAAGAGGACAACAACTAATATATAGAATGCTTTGGTATAGGAAGTAGTTGAGATAGAAGATGTTTTCTGTGAAAAATAGATAAGCAAGGGAAGTAAAGGAAAGTGCAGCACTGTCCCGAGAGAACAAGGTCATTCTAATAGTGTTGGCTTGCTCTCACCAAGAGCCAACACAAAGGCAATAGGAGATGGGCCAAGTTTTGTGTTATAAACCTCTTTGGTTCTAAAGATGAAGCATATAGTATTCTACCAGTTTGTGGTTAGCACTGCTGCCTCACCCAGCGCCAGGAACCCGGGTTCGATTCCCGGCTTGGGTCACTGTCTGTGCAGAGTCTGCACATTCTCCCCGTGTCTGTGTAGATTTCCTCCGGGTGCTCTGGTTTCCTTCCACAGCCTGAAAGATGTGCTGGATAGGTGCATTGGCCATGCTAAATTCTCTTTTAGTGTACCCGAACAGGCAATAGGGGGATTTTCACAGTAATTTCATTGCAGTGTTAATGTAGGCTGACTTGTGACTAATGAATAAACTTTATTTTTACTTTATATGCTCAAATCCTTCCTGTGGGTAATTGGTGTGAATAAGGAAACCCAGGTATGTGCAACCTGAGAACGATCAGAAGGCAGTACATTTCTGGCTTAAAAAGAAAGGTCCTATCATATTGGGGCGGCACGGTGGCACAGTGGTTAGCATTGCTGCCTTACAGTGCCAGGGACGGGTTCGATTCCTGGCTTGTGCCACTGTCTGTGCGGAGTCTGCACGTTCTCCCTGTGTCTGCACGTTCTCCCTGTGTCTGCATGGGCTTCCTCTGGGTGCTCTAGTTTCCTCCTACAGTCCGAAAGGCGTGCTGGTTAGGTGCATTGGCCATGCTAAATTCTCCCTCAGTGTACCCGAACAGGTGCTGGAGTGTGGCGACTAGGGGATTTTCATAGTAACTGCATTGCAGTGTTATTGTAAGCCGACTTGTGACAGTAATAAAATAAACTTTAGGGGCGGCATGGTGGCACAGTGGTTAGCACTGCTGCCTCACAGCGCCAGGATCCCAGGTTCAATTCCAGCCTCGGGTCACTGTGCGGAGTTTGCACATTGTCCCTGTGACTGCGTGGGCTTCCTCCGGATGCTCCAGTTTCCTCCCACAGTCCAAAGATGTGCAGGCTAGGTTGATTGACCATGCTAAATTAACCCTAGTGTCAGGAGGATTAGCAGGGTAAATATGAGGAGTTACGGGAATGGGGCCTGGGTGGGATTGTGGTCGGTTCAAACGCGATGGGCTGAATAGCCTCCTTCTCCACTGCAGGGATTCTATGGATATATTTCCTTTCTAGCATGTTACCAAGATGTTAGTCTGATTGACTATACCATTCCAGATTCTGCCGGGCACTGATATCTTGAGTTTTGATTTCCTTGATAGTTTCGATGGGTGCTGTTGCTTTCTGATTCGCTCCTATTGATTTTAGGTTATGCAGTGCCACTGACCCGTTTCATATCTAGTTAACATTCTCTTTTAATTGATCTCTGCATCCTTTTCCCACAGGTACAACAAAGCAGTACGCAAACACGCTCTCATCCCTCTAGTAGGACAGAAGGACCAGCTCTTAATCACCAGAAGTGGTGTTGACAATCCAGCTACCTGTCTGTGAGTATATTTTGAGTTAATTATAGTTAGTTTTACACTGTCTCTGCAGCCTCTTGTTGACGCAACATTCTCCTTTATTGATATAATGTTGACATCTCTACAATGAACATTGCAATTACCATTCCCAATCTTACGCTAGAACTTGTTGCACATGAACATTGTATGTTATTTTATGTTGCATATTTCAACACTTCTAGCATTGGGGAAACACTGCAGCTTGTTGCCACTGTAGGGATCAGAAGGAAACAACTTGTGTTAACATGGTAACTTTCATAATCCTGAGGTAGTGCACAACTTGGTTACTTTTGAAATGCCATTATTGTTATGGAAGCGCACACAGCAACTAATTTTTACAAAAGTATTGTTGCTTTAATTGATAAAAAGGGTGAGTAGCTAGATAATCGGCTCCTTGGTGGTACTGCCTCATGAAGCAATGTTGGTCAGGATGTCGAGAGTACGCTTCCTGCTCTTCTGACGGGGAGCGCAGGATGAGTGACTGGCAGGGAATCTAGGCTGAAGGTGATAAAGGCATGAATGAGGATCACAGCAAAAGATGTGGTTAAGGACACATATGAGTAGGACAGCACAGTGGTTAACACTGCTGCCTCAAAGCGTCAGGGACCCGGGTTCAATTCATGCCTCGGGTCATTGTCTGTGTGGAGTTTGCACGTTCTCCCCGTGTCTGTTTGGGTTTCCTCCGGGTGCTCCGGTTTCCCCCCATACTCCAAAGATGTGCTGTTTAAGTTGATTGACCATTGTAAGTTGTCCCTTAGTGTCAGGGGATTCACAGGGTAAATACGTGGGGTTATGGGGACAGGGCCTGGGTGGGATTATTGTTGGTGCACTCTTGATGGGCAGAATGGTCTCTTTCTGCACAGTAGAGATTCTATGATATGGTAGAGGCTTTATTTAGGATAGGCAAGGTATGATGGCCGTGGGAGGTGGTGGGGGTGGGGAGAAGCTGCATGCCAGGATGTCAATTTAGTCATCCCCCATGACTCATCATGCAGGACCCAGCGTGCAAGAAAGCAGGAGGTCTTGAAGGAAGTGCAGAAAGGGAAGGTGACTATCAGATCACTAGCTGAGCCCAGTGGTATGCAGGGTGAGTAAGATGGGTTGCTCGTGAGTAAGGCTTAGGCCCAGGTGGATGAACTGGACAGGAAAATTGGCAAGTCGAGATTGGAGTGCCCAATGCCTCAAGTTCTGGGGTGGGAACTGAGGCTACAACTTGTTGATTCAGAGGCAAGAGTGGCATTAATGTGGAGCTTCGCAAAATATACAATTCTCCTTATTATGAAAAATGAAATGAAGAAAAGATCCTGGATTAGAATGAAGATTTCTGAATTTGACATAAATTATTTTCCCTGATCGATAACTAGGGGATAGAGTTAAGGGAATGGAGGGGATTTGAGGAAAAGTTTTTTTTCTCACAATGGGTAGGGGGACTCACTGTCTGAAAGGGGCGGTCTGGTAGAGACAGGAACCCTTACAACATGAAAGTAGCATTTCAATGAGCACTTGAAACGACATAGCATACAAGGCAATGGAACAAGTGCTGGAAAATGGGATTAGAATGGATCACTACTTGATGACTGGTGCAGACACAATGGACCAAAGGTCCTCTTTCTGTGCTGTAAAACTTGATGATTCTATGACTCTAAATGGGTTTGCAGAGAAGAAATGTCTGACGTATTCTGTTAATATCATCTTCGTTTGTGGGAAATTACTTTTTAGGCTACTTTGGGCTGTGGGAGTTGACATTTTAAACCCTTGGTTCAGTGCTAACATTGAAATTAAGCTTTTAAGGAAACTATTCCTAGCTTTGCAAGGAGCATTACTTACCCAAAAATAAATCTTCAAAACAGCAGTAGTTAATGACCCCTTAAGTAAAATTACATGAGAGTTCATGGCTTTTGCGCTAATAGTCTCTCAGTGTTCTGAGTTGACATCAATGATGTTGTGGAGTTGATAAAGCCATGCTGTCGGATGGAACTGATGGATGGCAGTGTGGGTGGTTTTGCTTGGCCAGGAGTGCTCTTTGCGAAGATGAGTCACCATTGTCTGGAGCCTGACTGATTTTTTTCAGGTAAAGCTAAAATATTGATACAAGACCCAAGGGGAGCCCAGAGCACACCAGGCGAGCTGACAGTGTCTGTCATGTTAAACATAGGCTACCTTCTGGTAAGGCCAAGAGCCTTGAAGCGTCTGAACTATTTGATAAAGAAAGGACGCTGGGTCTTTCTAAAGAAACTTGAAGCAGCATTCTAAGGAACCCAGGGAATGTAAGGGCAACCAGCTGGGGTTTAAATAAATCACCATCTAGGATACAGCACAGTGGTTAGCACTGCTGTCTCACAGCACCAGAGTCCCAGGTTCAATTCCGGCCTTGGGTCACTGACTGTGTGGAGTTTGCACATTCTCCCCGTGTGCGTGGGTTTCGTCCGGGTGCTCAGGTTTCCTCCCACACTCCAAAGATTTACGGGTTAGGTTGATTGGCCATGCTAAATTGACCCTAGTATCAGGGGGATTAGCAGGGTAAATATGTGTGGTTGTGGGAATAGGGCCTGGGTGGGATTGTGGTCGGTGCAGACTCGATGGGCTGAATGGCCTCCTTCTGCACTGTAGGGATTCTATGATGATATATTTCATATCAAAATTCCTTGTAGACAGGACTATCTGGAATTATATAGTATGAATGGGGAACATCTATTCCTTGTATAATGTTGGAAGCTTTAATTTAACATATTGAGTACATCAAAAGCCATATAAATATCCTCAGGAACTTTTGATGGTGCCAGAAATAGGGCTGGAAGCAAAATTAAAAGAAACCTTGTTCTGTCTTTCTGAACTAAACTTAAGTTTATAACCTTAAATGGTTTCCTGCCCCCCTAACTTTCCATGTCAATAATATTAACCAAAACACCATGATCAGCATGCTCCATAATTGTAATTTTGGTCTTAAAAGATTGGCTGGGGTATGGTACACAATCCAAGACTTTAGGTGGGTGTGCCTGTGGTGCTCAGTTATTCTGTGTTTGATTGTGAGTCTGTTACTATTGGTGCTCACTATGCTCGATTGACTAAGCCTAGTTGTGACTTCTGGGAAAGATGGACAAAATGTAGAATGAGATGGAGCACGGAGCAGATATTTTAAAGCACTTGTTATGCACGTGGAAACTGGTGTCATCTTTGCATAGATCCGAGATATAAAATGCATGACAGTCACCAACTTTCAATGCCAAGCTCAAGTTATATCTTCAAAACAATGGCCTTCTTCATTCACTAGCCAATCCTTGCCACTGGCCGCAAAGTTGTGGTGTGGGGGTCTTTAGGAAATGGTGATTGTAATGTGTCACTTAGCAAGGTGAGCATAACAGGACTTATGACTGATATTCTGAAGTGTACATCCCCTCCTGCGACAACGGTAGGTTTGCTGCTGTGATATTGGAAAGTTGTATGAACATCCTTACGTAAAGTCTGTTCTTGATAGTTTCCTAATGACACCATAAATTGTCATCACAGGACAAGTAAAATACGCACCAGCTGTGCAGAGAGAAATCAGACACCTCTGTTTTTGTCAGATTGCACCTTAGTAGGATTATACTCGTAGACAATCGGCTGGTATATTGAAGGCATTTCTAAGGTCACATAACATTTAAAAAAGGCAGGATAAAAAGAAGACAGAAAAAAAGAGATAAATAAACTGAAGAATAATGTTACAAAGCTGTATTCCAAATCATTGTGTCCCGAGGAGGACAAACAGTCAGCATTTACCAAGGCCACTGGGATGGAAGGTGACAAGATATCTTCATTTTTTCCTGAATTGAGAATTCTCCGCCACCATGATCACCAAGGCCATTGACTGTGTCCATTCTGCTCTCACCCCTTTCCCCTCCCTTCTGATCGGGTTCTCCTCAGTTCCATCTTCCACCCCGCCAACACATTCAATAGACCTTCCTCTGTCATTCTAGCGGCCCTGCATCGTGCCACCGCCAAATGCATTTCCCCTCTCAGCTTTCTGAATTCTAAAGGGATTGTTCCCTCCATGACACGGTGGTCCATTCCTTCATCACTCCCTCCCCTTTCCAGATACTAATAGCTATTTTCTTGTGCTTCTTTCAATTTAATATACTGTATATATCTAAGATAAAGTAAAGTCACCATAGTCTCAGATGACAAGAGGCTGCTCTCTCCTTTCAGGGGAAGAGCTGACTGGTGGTGATTTAACCTGAGGATCACCACACCTCAAATGAGGGACAAGGTTGAGAAGGCGGGGCCTTTGTGAATAAACTCAGCTGATACGGGAATTGAACCCGCACTGTTGGTGTCACTCTGCATCACTAATCAGCCTTCCAGGCAACTGAGATTCATCAATCTTGCAAACAAAAATGAAAAATGTTATAATCTGTGCATAAAGGACAACTAAGAAATTTCTTCCTGGACTTCACTGCGTTATGCCAAATCCTAATTGCCCCTAATTCGAACTTAAATTCAGCAGTGGGAATATATGTGAGAAAGGCCCAGGTAACTAGGCCCAACGGGGGAAATTCATTTGCACTGAGCACTATTTGAGGTGCTGCACAGACGTATATCAATTCACTGGGGCAGACTGGAAGTCAGTATAGGACTCTGAAGTAGCACGACATGAACACATTTCTCGCTCATGTTCCCTTCCGCTTTCCAATGGCCGTGTTCTCCATTTAGTGTTTCCCTAAGGCGGCATGGCAGAGACCAGTAACTTCCCAGCTAAAGTATCACTTGCACATAACTGCATACTGCCACTCTATATGTTAATAAAATAAATATCACTATTGTTTCCCATGCCAAACTTCCAATTTATATTTTCAGCAGTAAGCTTTAAATCATTATTCCTTCCCTTCCATATTAGAACACTTCTGCGATGTGCTTTGCTACAAGAAGCTAATCATGACACAGGACAGTTAGGCTGGGCTTTGGTAAGAGAAAATGCTGAGTTCAGGAGGTGATGCCAAGTAAGTTACTGTAGACCTTCTCAGATGGAAAGTATCTCATCTCCAATTGTAACCAGGTCCTCCAGCTTTGGTAGTTGTCAGACACATCACTCCACCATGAAGCGAGTACGAATGTAGAGCTGAAAGTCATGTTCTGAGAATATGGTTGACAGCTGATTTTGAGCTCCACACTTATAAACAAAAATTAATGAAAAAAAAAGAAAAATGTTATCTCTGCATGAAGGACAACTAAGAAATTTCTTCCTGGACCTCACTGCATTATGCCAAATCCCAATTGAACTTAAAACCAGCAATGGGAAGATATGTGAGAAAAGCCCAGGTTAACTAGGCCCAACGGGGAGAAATTAATTTGCACTGAGTACTTTTTGAGGTGCTGCACAGGCGTGCACAGTTTGGAGAAAGTATGATTTGCATTCCCTGAATTTTTTAGTAATTCCAGCACAAAACAAGCAGAATGAAAAAGGTAAGTGCAGTTTCTCCGAGGCAATTCAACTTGTCCTATTTGAGTAACAGATGATATTGGGGCAAGTCCTCAGAACCTTGTGTTCATTAATTATCTAACAACATCTGTAAAAATAATGAATAATTCGAAGAATGACTTCTTAAATTATTCTTGGTAAAATATCATAGAGTCATAGAATCCCTACAGTGCAGAAGGAGGCCATTCGACCCATCGAGTCTGCACCGACAAGAATCCCACCCAAACCCTATCTTTGTAACCCCATGTAATCCCCTGACACTAAGGGGAAATCCCAACCAGACCTGTTCCCCGTAACCCCAAGTATTTATCCCACTAAATCCCCCCTAACCTACACGTCTTGGGACATTAAGGGGCAATTTAGCATGGCCAATCCACCTAACCTACACATGTTTGGAGTGTGGGAGGAACACCCGAAGGAAACCCATGCAGTTATGGGAGAACGTGCAAATTCCACACAGTCACCTGAGGCCAGAATTGAACCCGGGTCCCTGGCACTGTAAGGCAGCAATGCTAACCACTGTGTCACCATGCCGCCCTACGCTACCTACTGTAAAACTGTTCTCATTGATGCAGTTCTGTGCATCAATGTAAGAACTATTGATCAACCTTCTAGAATTTTTCTTGAGTCATCCCTAATGAATTTTTCACCTTGGAACTATCACTAGAAGTGTGTTATAACAGAGAATATAAGAAATTATATGTATTAACAGTACTGTAAAGCACAGGAACAAAGGTTGGAAGAGATATGGGGCAAAGTTCTCTGGCCATCCATGCCAGCGGGATCTCTGGTCCCGCTGCGGTGTACGGAGGTTTGGCTGAGCACCAAAGTCTCCGTCCTCGCTTGCAGTGTCGATGGCACATGCGCAGCCAGAAAATTCCGGCCGTGGGGTGGGATTATCTGGCCTCATCCGCTGCTGGGATTGTCCAGTCCTGCTGAAAGGCTTTCGATTAGCTTGTCGTATCCTCTGCAGCCGATCCCACTACAGCAGGGCTGGAAAAATCCCAGCCTTTGTTACTTAAAGGGCAGTGACTATGTTGGGGGGTAAAGATTCAGGTAAAGTCTTCAACGAAGGCTGTAAAGATTTTATAAAAACATTGTAGTATTTTCAAAAACTGAATAACAACAAAGACAAAAAAAGATTGGATGGCAATGCGTGGAGTGGACTAAGTGAGTTAACACTCTGGTTCACTCTTTGGTGGCTGGGTAACTGGTGGTGCTGCTGGGTAAGGTTTGGCACTACCAGAGGTGGGGTAAGGGTCACTGCCCCTGTCCTCAAGGCAGTATTTGACCAAGTATGGCATCAAGGAACACTAGCAAAATTGAAGTCAATGGAAATCAGGGCAAAACTCTCCACTGGTTGTAGTCATACCTAGCACAAAGGAAGATTGGAGGCCAATCATATCAATCCTCGGAATATCACTCCAGGAGATTCTCAGAAAGTGTCCTCGGTCCAGCCATCTTCAGCTGATTCAGCAAGGACTTCCCCTCCATTATTAAGACAGAAGTAGGGATATTCGCCTATGATCTCACAATGTTCAGTACTATTTACAGCTCCTCAGATACTGAAACAGACCTTGCCGATATGCAGCAAGACGTGGACAACATTCATAGTTGGGCTGGTTGCTCGTAATATTCATGCCACACAAGTGCCAGGATGACTTGCCTGGAGTACAGCTGTGCAACATCCATAGCAGAAAGCTGCAGCACGAAGGAACTTGGGGGTATTAGTGCACAAAATACAGAAAGCTGCCACACAGGTGCGGCAGGTCATCAGGAAGGCTAATGAAATGGTGGGTCTTTTTCAAAGGGGTTGGAGCATAAGAGTAGGGACATCTTGCTGCAACTGTACAAAGTACTGGTGAGACCACATCTGGAGAACTTGAGCAGTTTTGGGTCCCTTATTTAAGGAAAGATACTATTTCATTCGTGGATCAGCCATGAATGGTGGAGCAGGCTTGAGGGGCCGAATGGTCTACTCCTGTTCCGATTTCTATGATCTTATGGTCTTAAGAGGTGGAGAATCATTGCCAACATAATGTTCAATACTCACATGGGCACAATTACAGAAACAGATGGTAAGGAAGCAGCCAGGATATGAATACCCAGCAGAATCACTTACAAGTAATAAACGGATGGAGAATCTTACACTGCCCGCACCTAAGTTGTAAATACACCCTCTCCAGCAAGCAGAGTGAAAAAATCCACCCTCATAGTCACTATGTTCTGCTGACATTCCATGTCAGATGGGAGATTGATAAAGTGTGAAATCCTTATCTACTGCACATTGTTTGTTTTCGGAACATGATCAGTTAGTGAACCATCTTGTGGATTACTATCTCTCGTACAAATACAGACCATTTACCTGACAGAGCTGCGAGCAATCCAAACCTTGGCTCCAACATAGAATTGCTGGCGCTGAGAGATTTTCTCTCATCGCTGGAGATGACCCTGACCTTGGTGCCAATATACAGGGTTCGATTGGCAATAACAGCCACTCAACTTCATGGCTCAGTCACAAGTGGATGCATGCAAACTTGCATGGGCATGCTTGTTTATGATTTTGTTCCAGCACTTTGTCCTGTGCTATCAATAAGATGGCTTAGCCAGCATCACTTTCTGAAGAGATTCTGCAATGTAAATAGGCCATGTAGCCTTCAGTCAGATACTGAAAGGCCTGAAATTCCTCATTCAACAAACCGGAGACCCTCCCTCTTTTTCTTCCTAATTAATGACGAGAAATGAAGTTAGTGATAACTTGTGGAACTTTACAGAATGCAGCCCCATTAGCTGGCTGCCAATGATGGGAGAAAATATGTGCACCCTTCCATTCAAAAGAAAAATGTCACCCAAAATTCACAAGATTAAGTTAAGTTTCTTGTAAGATATATGTAATGTTGTGTTAAATATAACACCCATGCATTGCCAGAGGCACTCAGCTCCAGATGTCATTTGAGCCTTGCTCCAAACATGAACAAAAATTGCTGAATTTCAGAGATGAACTAGAGAGCCTGCTCTTGTCATCAAGACAGCATTTGATCAGGTATGACATCAAGTAGGAGCCCGAGCAATACTGAAGTCAATGGGAATCAGGCGGAAAACTCTCCACTGGTTGGAATCTTACTCAGCACAAAGGAAAGGTGGTTGAGGTTGTTGGAGAGCAGTCATTCCATTTATGAGATATTGCTGCAGACGTTCCACAGGGTTGGACCAACCATTATCGGCTGCTTCATCAATGACTACCCCTATCATAAAGTGGGAATGTTGATGATTACACAGCTCCTTTAAAAGCATCTTCTAAACCCACAACCTCTACCAACCGGAATAACAAGAGCAGCAGATGCATGGAAACGCCATCATCTGTTAAGTTCCCCCCAAAACCCCACACTATCCTTACTTTGAACTGAACCACCGTTCCTTCATTGTCACTGGGTCAAACATCTGGATCTCCCTTCCTAATAGCACTGTGGGTTATCTAGTTCAAGAAAGCGACTCACCAGCATCGTCTCAAGAGCCCTTGGAGATGGCGAACAAATGCTGATTCAGCCAGCGATGCTCACATCCCATCAACAAATTTTTTAAAAAGTGGTAACACTTTCAGTTGGTTATGTTTATTTTGTGCTCATTTGTGGTAAGAGCTTTATAGACCCAAGAGAACAGCACATAACACATTATGGGGGAGACTCTCAACTAAGGACTGCCAGTTCCTTGCCTGAAAAATAGGTGTGCGGCTAAATGTGTTGGGGTCCTTTTGTGCCCATTTACTTGGCTGAATCACCTATCGAGCAGGCCTGTAATTGGCACTCCCATCCCAAATAGTCATGAGTCTGTTCAACTAAGCAAATTGGGCCCTGTTGCAGGGACTTGATTACAATTTTAAAGGAGAAATGGATTACACAGCTCAGTCATATTTCTCCAGGCATTGAGAGGCCGAAATGAAGGCCCCAAGGAGGAGGAGGGCAAAAAAAAAATCAACCGCTGACCCATCTAGAGCCACCCCCGGCACCTATTCCCATGTTGGCACACCAATAGGCCTGCCCGCCCAGTGGTTGCATTCTGTCACTGAGCAAGCCCACCCCACACGCTGAAAACAGTTTCAGTCTCTCCAGTGTCAGGTGTAGTGACGCCGTGGGTTCACTGCCGGTGTTCCATACATTCAGCAACCAACACAAAAATCTTGGCAACGAACTTAATTTCAGGAATTGGGGAGGGGGGGGGGGGGGGGCGGCGGGGCATGGTCCTGGAGAGTTTTCCAATCGGTGCTTTAATTTTTTTTTATTTATTTGCGGGACATGGGCGTCGCTGGCTGGGCAGCATTTATTGCCCGTCCTTAGTTGCCCGAAGGCAGTTGAGAGTCAACCACATTGACGGGACTCTGGAGTCGCATGTAGGCCAGACTAGGTAAGGACGGCCGATTTTCTTCCTCAAAGGACAGTAGTGAACCAGATGGGTATTTTTTTTTCGACTATCAATAACGGTTTCATGGTCATCAGTAGATTCTTAGTTCCAGATTTTAAAAAAAATTTGAATTCAGATTCTACCATCTGCCGTGGTGGGATTTGAACCTGGGTCCCCAGAACATTAGCTGGGTTTCTGAATTTATAGATAATACCACTAGGCCATCGCCTCCCCCACTGAGAAGTGCTTGCAACATAGACCTTTACCATATTAATAAGAATCTAACCAAATAATTACAGTGCAGAAGAAGGTCATTCAGCCCATCTAACACAACTCACAGTTTGCACAGCAGGGTAACTTTAGTGAGGCTCTGCTCTTGGCATGAGTCTCAATTGATAGGAGCACAGGTTGATGAATTGGGTACAATTGATGGTAGCTGGATCTGTGCCTCAATCTCTGATTCCTGCCATGGTCAAATAATCCATGCCGTCAACATTTTAATGCTTGTCTCAATGATACAGCTTCTTAACAGGGTTGTAACTAAATACTGTCACTGAAAAGTACTTAACAAACATCATATGCGGCTTGGTTCTATTTATTTTACTTTTAAGTTACTCCTTTGTGGGTCTTCCTTGATTTATTGAAGTGAACAGGAATATTCATATAGACAGCAATAGCATTACCGTTTACGTTAGCTTTAGTGACTGTGACCCCTTTTGTTTCGTGCTCGTTGAGTGTTAGTAAATGCTTATCAGAAAGAATTACAAAGGAATGCTCTATGATTGCTAACTAGATTGTAAATCTTCATCTCCCTAAGTGCTGTTCACCGGACATAGTACAAGGGATTTGTCTTGACGTGCAGTACATTAATCCTAGGCTTCTTTTCATTTACTATTTCAACAGATGGATGCAATCAGGCCTCCACAAAGGCGTACTGTAAACTGTGGCTTTTTTTTTTAAGTTGAAAACTCCCAGGGAGATGCCTTTTGATGAACATTTGAGAGCCAATTCTGTGTCGCTTTGCTCCTAGTAAGGAGCCACACTTGCGGAGGAAGCTGACCAGAGAATTAGGTCAAAGGAATTGTCATCGTATCTTCAAATGGTTCTCCTTTTGAGTACAGCTGGTCCTCAGAGAACATGGGGATACCCTTTAATTTCCATATTCAGCCTTTAAGTTACAAACCACTTTTACACCACTTTAGAATAACAGGCAGCAGTGACATTACAGTGGAATTCACAACCACAGAAAGTAGTTGAGGCCAAAATGTTGTGTGATTTCAAGAAGATTTCTTTAGCTCTTGGGGCTAAAGAGATCAAGGGATATTGCAGCGGGGGGCGGTTGGGGATCAAGATATTGAATTTGATGATCAGCCATGATCATAATGAATGGCGGAGCAGACTTGAAGGGCCGAATGGCCTACTCCTGCTTCTATTTTCTCTGTTTCTATGTCGTAACAGTCCCATTCACAGCATAGACAATGTTATGACTGAAGGGGATTGGATGATTCGTTTGCACTTGTATTCTTTCTCCCATTTTTCCATCTTTTTCCAATACTGTAGAGTGAGTGAAGAGGTTGTACGACACCTCTTGAAATTGCAGTGAGATGTTTTTAATGGGATTACCTTCTTTCATATGACCGAACTTTAGGTCTGACAGAAGGCAGAAGCAAAGAAAATTGTTCCAAGCCAACTGTAGGAACAATGTAAACTGATTCTTTGAGCTTTAGCTTCAAAGTGTTTCTTGGGATACCACAATGATATGAAGAAAATGAATCTAAAAATATGCAGGTTAGTTGGATTGGCCATGCCAGAATTGCTCCTTAGTGTCCCAAGATATGTAGGTTAGGGGGATTTGTGGGGTAAATATGGGGGATAAAGCCAGGATGGGATGCTACTGTTGGAAAATCGGTGCAGATTTGATGGGCCGAATGGCCTCATTGTACACTGGAGAGATTCTATGATTAATAGCCTAGCGACACATTACTGGTGCTTGAACTTTGTGCTTTAAAGAACAAAGAACAATACAGCACAGGAACAGGCCCTTCGGCCCTCCAAGCCCATGACGCTCCCTGGTCCAAACTAGACCATTCTTTTGTATCCCTCCATTCCCACTCCATTCATGTGGCTACCTAGATAAGTCTTAAACGTTCCCAGTGTGTCCGCCTCCACCACCTTGCCCGGCAGTGCATTCCAGGCCCCCACCACCCTCTGCGTAAAATACGTCCTTCTGATATCCGTGTTAAACCTTCCCCCCCCCCTCACCTTGAACCTATGACCCCTCGTGAACGTCACCACCGACCTGGGAAAAAGCTTCCCACCGTTCACCCTATCTAGGCCTTTCATAATTTTATACACCTCTATTAGGTCACCTCTCATCCTCCGTCTTTCCAGTGAGAACAACCCCAGTTTACCCAATCTCTCCTCCTAACTAAGCCCTTCCATACCAGGCAACACCCTGGTAAACCTCCTCTGCACTCTCTCTGAAGCCCCTGTCTGACAAAACTGTTTTGTCTTCATGCTATCTTATTTGAATTGTGGAATTAATGGCAATAATGGGCAGAATTCACTGGCCATTCACACCAGCGGGATTCTCTGGTCCTGCCAGCGGTGCACCCCCTGCAGCGGGTTTCCAGGTGGTGTGGGTTGGCTTCAACTGGAATTCCCATTGACAGAGGCGGGAGCAGAAGATTTTGCTGCCAGTGAACCGCACACCACCTCCCACTGCTGAGGAAAATGCTGAGGGGAGGCCAGAGAATCTCACTCAATAATAATGGACAAATTTCTAAATGCCAATAATGTGAAGGGATAGAGGGATATTGTGGTTTTAAAAAAGGCATCGAAGTGAATAATCAGCCATGATCATTTTGAATGGTGGAGCAGGCTATTGGGCTGAATGGCCACCTACTGCTCCAATATTCCTATTGTGATAACCCGATGGGGAGTCTCCAATTGATCTCCCTGTGGGTCTCATGAATACGAGTTCCCCTGGTAACAGGCAGTGGCCATCCAAGGTGAAACTTATCACGTGAGTCCTGTTTAAGGCAGACACCGGGAAGGTTTTGCACAAATATTGTCCCAGTTCTGACTTGTGTATATACACCATGGAATAGTGGCTTTACCTTATGTTGAACAATAAATACTGTTCCTTTCCAGTTAGGCTTCCTGAGTTAGTACACCTATGATCTATTTGAACCTTATTGTGAAATTCTTGCTTGAAAAATAGATTTTTTGAAGCAGTTGTGTTGGCTTGGGAAGCACATGTTCCAAAATCCATTCTCCCCCTCCTCTTCATCCCAGAAAAAAAACCCAAAGAGCCTCCACCACTGTCCTGTACGCCTTTCTCTTGAGGGTGAACACTCAACCGGGAGTAGTGTTCCACAGCCTCCCTGCACCCTTCTCCAATTGTAATTAACTTGCGTTATACTTGTTTCAAATTCAAATTTGGTTTACTCTCGATCCTCCAACAAAATCTGAAATAAATAAAACTGAAAGGTATTGGCCAGAATTCTCCAAGCTCGCCAGTGGCTGGGATTCTCTGGTCCCACTGCAGTGAATGGAGTATTGGCTGAGTGCCAAATTCCCCGTTCTCACTGGCAGTGTTTGTGGGGGCGAATGAGATCGGAGAACCAAGGCCATTATTTACCAAGAGTCGGAATTCAGTCCAGGAATCAAAGTCCCATGGATCAGCCTCAGAAAGCAAGCTTGCCACTGTGGGGCATCTTCATAGAATCCCTACTGTGCAGAAGGAGGCCATTCAGCCCATGGAGCCTGCACCGACCACAATCCCACCCAGGCTTTATTCCTGTAACCGCGCATCTTTACCTTGCTAATCCCCTGACACTAGGGTCAATTTAGCATAGCCAAACAATCTAATCCACACATCTTTGGACTGTGGGAGGAAACCGGAGCACCCGGAGGAAACCCATGCAGACACGGGTAGAATGTGCAAACTCCACACAGACAGTGACCCGAGGCCGGAATTGAACCCGGGCCCCTGGCGTTGTGAGGCAGCAGTGCTAACCACTGTACCACCATGCCACCCCACTATTGGAAGCTTCTGTGAGGAACGAATACAATGAGGTCACCATAGTGATTTTTTAAAAAACACTACGTACCATCTACGAATGTCCATGAGGAGAGCATTGCAATAGAATTACTCGGGGCATTCTGTTTGGTGACTTGTGAGCCAGATCACTGGCTTCACAACAAAACTACACCGGCAGAATTTCACCTTCCTCTCATGGCAGTAGCGGGCCCTAGAATGTTGTGAGTCGTTCAAAGGGCCATTGATCTCGGCAGGACTGGAAAATCCCACCAGCAGGAGAGGCTGGAAAATTCTGCCCCTTGTATTGTTGGCTGTGTGTGTGTGTGTGTGTGTGTGTGTGACCATATGATTGAAATATGCCATTGTTCAGCTAGGCCCGAGTTTTGTGTGGATTGGAACCACAGATGCTGGCATATTTCATTCGACAAAAATCAAAAAAGATCGCAACATTGCAACATGATATCACTTAAGTTGTAAGAATGTGACCTACATTTGCCAGCGATAACCTTCCTGAATGAGATATGTATCAGAGCAAGGACAGAACTTGTCAGCACTCTCCTCCGTGTAACCAGTCTCATTTTATATCTGACACAATTCGGGCTGTGCGTTTTGACGATTGCAAAACAGCTTTTTACAAATTGCTGAGTTTTATTGAATGAGCCTCCTCACTATCAATAGCCACTGATTGATTGTTACATTTACACTGGTAAGTTGGAGTAACCATTATGAGTCAACGACTGGCCCCCAAATCTTTGGCTCCGCAGAGCTGGCTTGCTGTGTACTTTGGAATTCCAGGTGTAAGGATTATCTCATCTTTCTATGAATTTCCATTTGTCCCAGCTTGCTTACTCACACGGACTGTGTGCATTTCTGACCTGCGGGTTTCCTGTCAATTAGGCATTAGATCTAAGATCAGCCTTCTCCAGTCCACATCATTCAAAAAGGAAAAATAAGTGAAAGGAATCATGAGCCCAAATTGTCCTGCCAGGGTTCAGGAACAACGGATTGAGCTTCCTTTGATTTAAGTGGAAGTTAACTGCCTCAGAATTACCTTCATTCTGTTTTAGGAGAAATGTGTAGTCCTAAGTACACAGGTGCTGTGATTCCAATTCTCTTCCCACACCTAGTGGTGCACTAACTTCCATCTGTTTCTATAGCTAGTAATTCTTAGAACAGATCAGTAGTCTGTCACCCGGGGGCTTATAGCTTGAGGGGCACCACTCCACATCAAATGTGGCTGACCAGGAGTCTCTCCCGCTCTTAGTGCCAGACATTGGCGTTTTGGAAAGATTTTTCAGGTTGACCCACTCAATCTGTTTGACCGCGTTATGAACACACTTTCCTTGAGAAACAAGCCCTGGAGTGGGACTCGAAGTGGAGATGCCGGCACTGGACTGGGGTGAACACGGTAAGAAGTCTCACAACACCAGGTTAAAGTCCAACAGGTTTATTTGGAGCAAATACCATAAGCTTTCGGAGCACTGCTCCTTCGTGACGAAGGAGCAGTGCTCCGAAAGCTTATGGTATTTGCTACCAAATAAACCTGTTGGACTTTAACCTGGTGTTGTGAGACTTCTCACCGTGGGACTCGAACCCAGAGTTTTTGGCTCAGAGGCAGGGATCCTGTAATTACTACAGAGTAAATCCCATTGACACTGAACCCTTCGCAACTTTTAATGCGAAAGGCAAAGTATCCGGATACATTATTAATAGATGTAGGAGTAAAAATTGACTTGGAAAATCCAATATTTCACATCACATGATGGATCTTGGTGCAGTTGGTTCAGAGAGTATGTTCTCTGTAGAAGGTAGCAGGTCAGGCTTCTATCATGGGGATGGATGAGTGGTCTCAAATTTTACTGAGAGATTTTTAGGATCAGTGATTAATAAAAGTTCTTTTTTCAATTTTGCACTGTCAGGGGAGCCTGCTGGAAACTTACATTGGAATCTAGGAGCAAAGCATCTTTGATTTTCCGATTTGAAATATGAATCAGATTCCTACAATTGTGAAGTCGTACTGTGGATGTACCGGAGTTGCTGTTGGTATGCGAGACTCCCCTCTAGATTCCCTTCTGGGTCAAAATCCTGGAATTCCCTCCCTAACTGCATTGTGCGTCAACCTACAGCGCTGGGATCTGCAGCGATTCAAGAAGGCAGCTCACCACCACCTTCTCAAGGGCAACTAGGGATGGGTAATAAATGCTGGCCAGCCAGCGACACCCATGTCCCACAAATGAAGAAAACAAAATCCCCTCAGGGAGTTAGTTGTGGGAGATGGACTTCATGATAGTAACTATGCTGTGAAGGAACATACTTGTAGGCTTTCGCTTCTGCAAAATTTTCTTGTGTTCAAACGATCAATGGTAAGAGCTTGGAGAATATTTACTTTGTTGCTGCTGGAAGTATTTGAGGTTTTTCAGTCAAACAAAACCTTTCATTCTACGTTTGAGCTGGAAGGAAGCCTGTGATTGTTTTAACCCCGAGGGATCAATGCTACTGTGAACAGACAGTCACCAAGGAAAAAGTGCAAAGATATAATTATAAGGTTGAAGGGTATCCCAGCTAAAATCATAGCTTTTGAGCCAGGGCCATCACGGGATGATGAAGTGTTCATAGAAATCATAGAAAACCTACAGTGCAGAAGGAGGCCATTCGGCCCATCGAGTCTGCACCGACCACAATCCCACCCAGGCCCTACCCCCACATATTTTACCCGCTAATCCCTCTAACCTACGCATCCCAGGACTCTAAGGGGCAATTTTTTTAACCTGGCCAATCAACCTAACCCGCACATCTTTGGACTGTGGGAGGAAACCGGAGCACCCGGAGGAAACCCACGCAGACACGAGGAGAATGTGCAAACTCCACACAGACAGTGACCCAAGCCGGGAATCAAACCTGGGACCCTGGAGCTGTGAAGCAGCAGTGCTAACCACTGTGCTACCGTGCCGCCCTATTGAATAGCATATTCAGTTTAAACAGTTGTTTGAGAAGCTCGTATTAGGAAAAGGAATTGAAGATTGGGACTGGCTCATGCCTTTCCTTCCTTTGTCATTTTTTTAAACAATAGAAACTAGAAGCAGGAGTAGGCCTTTTGAGCCTGCTCTGCCATTCATTTTGATCATGGCTGATCATCAAATTCATTAAAATGGCTAAATGCCAACAGCAAGATATGTTAATATTTCATTGCAAATAAATGTCACTTTAAATGTCAAAGATTCAAGGCTGTTCATAATTTATATTTTATTTGGCTGTTTGAAGTTTCTGAAATTTAATCAATCAATGTCACAGTCTGGAATTTGCAATGGCAAGGTCTGCTTTCTCATCAGAAAAACTTCTCCTGTTTCTTCTTGGTGAAAATGTGATTGGACACAGAGATTGGTTGGTTGCTCAGTGTTTCACGTTCTTTTTATATTTCAGATGATCTTGAATCATGCCCCCAGTAATTATAATGTTTTAAAATAATCATTCTTCTTTATTATTTAAATAATCACTCAAAATAAAGACATAAATTGAAGGGTAGCTTGACCAATCCCGTGATCCTAGTGTGGGGTTGGCTCGGAAGTCCGAGCTTGGATGGCTGGGGGTGGATTTAACCCGACAAAAAAGGGGTGGATTTCATAGAATAGAATACCGACACTGGATAAGGAGGCCAGTTGGCCCACTGAAGCTGCATCAACAACAGTCCCATCGAGGCCCTATCTCTGTGTAACTCCATGTATTTACCCTGCTAGTCCCCCTGACAGTAAGGGACAATTTATCATGGTCAATCCACCTAACCCGCATATCTTTGGACTATGAGAGGAAACTGGAGCACCCGGAGGAAACCCACACAGACAAGGGGGGGAATGTGCAAACTCCACACAAACCGTCACCTGAGGCCTGAATTGAACACGGGTCCCTGACACTGAGAGGCAGCGGTGCTAACCACTGTGCCACCGTACTGGGATCATGTGGGAAGTTAGCGTTAAAAATCAAAATCCTGATCCCCCTAACCCACCCATTTCTGATTTCAAAAGAGACAGGATGCAAGGCAGAGGAGACATCGAGCTCCCAGGAGGTAAGTTGGCACTTTATGTTGAGGCTTTTGACTTTTGATCTTAACTCTGGTTGATTGGGTTTCCTGAACCTTGGGAAATCTGGCAGCTACAGGGGAGTGTGAACCGTTGGATCTACGAGGTAAGAGCTAAACCCCCATGATCAGACACGTTGTCCAAAGCTCTTCCCTAAGGTCTACACGGTGGCACAATGGGTTTGCACCGCTGCTTCACAGTGCCAGGGACCTGGGTTCAATTCCGGCCTTTGGTGACTATCTGTGTGGAGTTTGCACATTCCCCGCATCTGCGTGGGTTTCCTCCGGGTGCTCCGGTTCCCTCCCACAGTCCCAAGATGTGTAGGTTAGATGGATTGGCCATGGGAAATGTGTGGGGTTACAGGGATAGAGTAGGGGAGAGAACTTTGGTACAATGCTCTGTCAGGGAGTCAGTGCAGTCATGATAGGCTGTATGGCCACTTCTGCAGTGTAGGGGATTCTATGATTCGATGATCTCACCCTAACCCTCCATTTCCCCCACAAAAAAAATGACCCTCTGATTACCCCGTGCCTCCCAGAAAACGACAGGAATGTGTTTCCTTATTTACCATGGACATGGGGCGAGTGGGAAGCTTCATACATTGGAACCATTGTTTCATTTTCAATGGTTGGACAATGATGACAATGCTCAGCTCCCTCCAAACACCCACTTTGAAAATTGTTCCTCCTATTTCTATCTTGCTGCCGGTAACATTAAAGATTTGAACTCATGAAAGCTACCAATGTAAGATTGGGCAAGCTAACTCTTAAACTGAAATGACCTAACTCATCTAATGTTCCCAGTGGAGTCCTTGCTAAAAGTGGATTTAACAATGAGAAAGTTCAGTATATAAGGTCAGTGCCCAGAATCAGTGTTCAACTTCTGCCAGATTTACAGAAACCTCTGCAGCCGTCGATTGAAACATCCTTTGATACACATAAATAGAAACTCGAGAGTTTATTTTAAATCATGTTGTATCTTTGGCATAAAAGGTAAGGATCTGATTCAGCGGGCGGCACGGTGGTTAGCACTGCTGCCTCACAGCGCCAGGGACCTGGGTTCGATTCCTGGCTTGAGTCACTGTCTGTGTGGAGTTTGCACGTTCTCCCCATGTCTGCGTGGGTTTCCTCCGGGTGCTCCGGTTTCCTCCCACATTCTGAAAGATGTGCTGGTTAGGTGCATTGACCCGAACAGGCACCGGAATATGGCGACTAGGGGAATTTCAAAGTAACTTCATTACGGTGTTAATGTAAGCCGTACTTGTGACTAATAAATAAACTTTAACTTTTATTTTCAGTATGTTAATGGGAATCACTAATAATATGATGCTGATTCTTCTCTTTGCACTGATCTCCATCTTTATCCAATCTCTAGAAAGTCTCTAAAAACTCTTGTATGAAAACTGCTAAATATTCCTCCTAATATGCTTCATGAAAGTCTCTTGACAGCAATATTATAGAAAGCAACACCACCCAGACTGGGCACACAGTAGTCAGACACAATAGCCAGTTTAGTGGAGCGGTCTGTGTTTGCGTTCATGCCGACTATATTCAAATATCACTTTATGTAAGAAGTGAAGCAAAGATCAAGTTAAAACACATGCTGGTAAACATAATGGCCTGGGTTTTCATCGCAAGTCAGGATTGTGCTCACTTCGGCAGCACATGTACTAAATTTGGAACGATACAGAGAAGATTAGCGTGGCCCCTGCGCAAGGATGGCATGCAAATTTGTGAAGCATTCCATATTTTTTTGGGCGGCATGGTGGCACAGTGGTTAGCACTGCTGTCTCATAGTGCCAAGGACCCGGGTTCGATTCCAGGCTTGGGTCACTGTCTGTGTGGAGTTGCACATTCTCCCTGTGTTGCGTGGGTTTCCTCCCACAGTCCAAAGATGTGCGAGTTAGGTGCATTGGCCATGCTAAATTGCCCGAGTGTCAGAGGGACTAGGGTAAATTAATGCATGGGGTTATGGGGATAGGGCCTGGGTAGGATTGTGGTTGGCGCAGACTCGATGGGCCAAATGGCCTCCTTCTGCACTGTAGGATTCTATGATTCTATGAAAACGCCAGGATAATCCTTTTGTGCTTTCCAAAATCTCGAGCCAGTGTTCAAAAACCATTCCTGCCATATCTGTGTGTCTGGAGTATGTGGGCAGGGGGGGCATGGGTTGTGTGAGCTACAATGCAATGCAGGAGGAATGTGGGAAGGGTATGTGTGCCAAAGTGGGCCAGTTAAAAGATCCTCCTCAATTCCCAGGGACAGAAGCAAAGCTCCCAAAATTTGGCTTATGCCCCCTAAATCAAACCCCTCAACCCCTACCCAGCTGCCATGCCCCTATACATATTTCCAATGTCACCCCTGCCCCCCCATGTATCTTCCATAGCCATTCACTCAGTATCCACTATGGGTAGATCTCATTGAACTGAACATTAAGAAAAATAAACTGCTAAAAATCGAATAGACCTGGAATTCAAAGATACTACATACTGATAAAACACTCACTGATAGAATCTACTCAATTTGTTGTAAAAACATACACTTATTGACTTACCACATCGGAGACCGTGCAGTCTTTAACAATGTCATAAACTGAATCAGTCTGAACACGATCCTTTACTGAGTTTAAGTGGTCCAGGAGCTTTTGAAATTCAGTCAAGCATTCATATTCGGTTCAGCTGTAATATTAACACATGGGAAATCTAAGCAAATGGAGTTTATTGAAAGGGTAAAAAAAACAGATAACCGTTTTTAAACTTCAGAGGTATGCATTTCCATTTAAAGCAGTTTGCCTGTGTGTCAATGCAGTGGAACAGTTGCTTAGATTTTTTTTAACCTTAAACAAATTTCCTTTCAAATCTAAAGATCTCTTCACATTTAAATCACAGTCCAAACATGACAAGAAATTGTCCAGCATATTTTTCAATTGTTTTGAATGCATTATGGCACTTTCTCCTTGGGAAAAGTACTCTAATGTATCTCAGCACTTAAACAGTGCTGGCCAATGTAATGGTCACATTACTGGTACAGGACAGAGCACTATAATGACTCACTAAATTTATAACAGGTTAACATTACAATACAGGATTAATTAAAGACATTTATTTGAAGATGTAAAAACATTTAACACAGACCCATTGGAATGTTCGTGATTTCAGTGGTCACGAACTCTCCAATGAGATGTTCTTTCATTACGGTTTACAAAATCATGAAAATAATGGGGGGGGGGGCAGTTGAATGGGGGAGGGAGAGGGAATGGAGTTATACAGTTAAAAAACTCTAGATTTCAGCCTTCCTGACCCCATTACCGTCTGCACTGGGGGATGAAACTCCAACACAATGTTAAGGTAATAAAAAAAAGATGTAATCTTTGTTGTTGCTCATAATCTGATTTTGTTCCAACATCAGGCACGAGTTTCTACTTTAAGACATAAATGCAATTGGATTAGTGGATGCTATCGCAATAAATTCAGTTCAATGTCCACTTTATTGTCTGTACAGAAATTTATTTTTGGTATATTTCCCTCAGGTATAAAATATATAAATGCATAATAGCAACAATAGAAAGAAGATTACCTTATCACAGAGGTATAACATTATTTAAAATAGGTATTAAATATACTAGATTTAATAGAAACGTTGAAAGTGATGAGGGGAATGGACAGAGCAGATAGGGAAAAACTGTTCCTTTTTGAAAAAGGATCAAGAATGAGAGTATCATTATATACTAGACTATCCCGCCAGCGGGATGGATCGGAAAATTCGGAATCTTTTTTATCTCTCCTAAGTTTAAAGATGTGCCTCTTATTGTAAATCTGCGACTGTGCTGAAAGTACTAATTTTTTTGTATCGTTGTATAGCAGTTTGAATACCATAAGACCCATCCTAATCTTCTCTGTCAGCCCATCTATCTAATGTGTTAAGCTGTTTTTGTAATCTTTCTATTTAGTTTAGCCTTTGAACCTCTTTATTTTATTTATCTAATGACAAGTCTTGTGTGTCTGCAGGGCAGACACTTTAAAAGTAAGATGTAGCATCACGTATCATCAAATTTAAGTCTGCATACATAAATATTTCTGACTTAAATGTTCACTTAATCTGATTTGTCTAAATCGTCTGTTGGCCGCTTTCTGCACCTCTGTAGCAGCAATCAATAACCAGCCTAAACCGGCGACTTGACTCATTCAATGGGCTGAATAATATGTTGTGAAAATGTGTTTTGCACCCTCACCTATCGGGCGTGATGACCCAATTCCCGACTTTATCACACCCGATCCAGATGATAAAGCAGGTGTGTGGGGTGAGAAATTGGGAGCCCATCTTCATTATTCAAATTTAATCAAATGGGATATTTAAGCTTGTTAATGTGGGGGTAGGGCCTGGGTGGGATTGTGGTCGGTGCAGACTCGATGGGCCGAATGGCCTCCTTCTGCACTGTAGGGTTTCTATGATTCTATGAATGTCCCAACCTACTCCAATAAAATTTGAAGAGCATGTTTCTCACCAAGTGGAGTTCTCATTTAAAAAAAAATTAATATGGATTTAGTGTCTCCAGCTATGTTCAGGCCCGCTGTGACTGCTGGTAATGCTTTACTGAAAAAACAGAGTTTCCATTTTTGACCTCTTATTTCAAGGCCTTATTCCTCCTGTTGAGTCAGTTTGGACCCTTACAACCACCTCAGCCTCCTTTATGAGGAAAAAGATGGGAATAGTTATTTCTGGGAAACACACCATCCAGTGAGGAGGATGTACAGTAGGAGATTGAGAGTGGCAGGATGAAGGGCAGATTGAGAGGTCCAGGGTGTGCTGGTTTGTGATGAGGGTGGCAGAGCTATGCCAGACCAAGAATCTGATAAAGCCATCATAAATCCTCTAAGTTGCAGAGGGATTTGTGCAGCCCTCTAAGTATATAGGCAGAGACTGAACTATCTTCAGATGTACGTCACGCAGTGCCAGAGGAGGCTTAGATTCTCGAGAGTGACCTCTGTGACATTCTGGTGGGGGTGGTCTTGTCCAACTGTGCTGGTGTTCACCCCTGATGTTTGTAACGGTAAAGATAATGATTGCGCTGAACTTCTGTGGGGAGACCTCGGTGGTATTACGCAGCTTGCTGAACACCACTGTGTTCAGACCTTCACAGATACTGTTCAGCAGGGCAGGTCACTACATTTTGTTTTCAATGGGCCGCCATAATTAACTTGAACGAGCCAGAGTATCTGCAGGGACCAGGGAGCGATTCACTGAACGCACATCCTATAAAGACTCCAGCATGCCAGCTCTGTACATTTATCGACAGGAAGGGATTTCACTCATTGAATGTCCAGTGGTCTGTGACTACAGTTGACGGGTTATGCAGGTATGCGCGAGACACCTGGTTAGCAGCCATGACTTGTACATTCTGTGCCAGATCTGTTCAGCAGCCCTGATGTCCTGGATGGTTGGCTGAGAGTCATAGAGATTTGCAGCATAGAAACAGGCCCTTCGGCCCAACTTGTCCATGCCACCCTTATTTTTAACCACTAAGCTAGTCCCAATTGCCCATATTTGGCCCATATCCCTCTATACCCATCTCACCCATGTAACTGTCTAAATGCTTTTTAAAAGACAAAATTGTATCTGTCTCTACTACTACCTCTGGCAGCTCGTTCCAGACACTCTCAACCCTCTGAGTGAAAGAAATTGCCCCTCTGAACCTTTTGTATCTCTTCCCTCTCACCTTAAACCTATGTCCTCTAGTTTTAGACTCCCTTACCTTTGGGAAAAGATATTGACTATCTAGCTGATCTGTGCCCCTCATTATTTTATAGACCTCTATAAGATCACCCCCCCCCAGCCTCCTACGCTCCAGGGAAAAAAGTCCCAGTCTATCCAGCCTCTCCTTATAACTCAAACCATCAAGTCCTGGTAAATCTTTACTGCACCCTTTCTAGTTTAATAATATCCTTTCTATAATAGGGTGACCAGAACTGTGTGAAAAGGGTTACCCCTCGAAGAGATGGCTCATGAGTCCAGTGAGGGCCCCCAGAACAGATGCAGAGAGGCATTACGACTGCCACCAGGATCCCACTTTCACGTTGGGCCTCGCTCGAGTTTGCACAATTGTCATTTTACATGGCATACAGGAGTGAGAAAGCCACACATACCACTGTGCAGCTCCCCTGACCGTGACTTTTATTTTATTCACTCGGGATGTGGGCATCGTTGGCTGGGAATTTATTGCATTTCAGAAGAAATCTGAGAGTTGACCACATTGCTGTGGCTCTGGAGTCACATGTAGGCCAGACCAGGGAAGGATGGCAGATTTCCTTCCCTAAAGGACATTAATGAACCAGATGGGTTTCAACAATGGTCATCATTAGATTTTTAATTAAAGATTTTTAAAAATTGAATTCAAATTGCACCATCTGTCATGGTGGGAATTGAACCCGGATCACCAGATCTTGTCCAGGGTGTCTGGATTATTAGTCCAGTGACAATACCATGATGCCACAGCCTCCCCACATATTATTCAGCCCAATATTTTGAAAGCTACTAACCAAACCAAACTCAAGGAGGTCTTGTGGTGCAGTGGGTAGTATCCCTGCTTCTGAGCCAGAAGCTCTGGGTTCGAGTCCCACCCCAGGAGTTGATTACCAAGGAAGGTGCATTCATAACGTGGCTAAACAGGTTGAGTGTCATTCTTCAAAATCCTTTCAACATACAAATAGCTGGTGGCATGAGCGGGAGAGACTCCTGGTCAGCCATGCTTGATGCGGATTGGCACCTCTCAAGCTGGCAACATCTAGCTACAGAAGTGCTGTCTGTCTTGTGCACCGCTAGGTGTGGGAAATGAAACAACAACAGCACTGCTGCCTCACCGAGCCAGGAACCCCTGTTCAATTCTGGCCTCGGGTGACTGTGGAGTTTGCACATTCTCCCAGTGACTGCGTGCATTTCCTCCGGGTGCTCCGGTTTCCTCCCACACTCCAAAGATGTGTGGGTAAGGTTGATTGGCCGTGCTAAATTGATTCTAGTGCCAGGGGGATTAGCAGGGTAAAATATGCAGGGTTATGGGAATCGGGCCTGGGTGGGATTGTGGTCGAATGGCCTCTTGTACTGTAGGGATTCTATGAACAATATGTGCAAATATGTGAAACATTCAAATGGATAATTCAAAGGCCTCAAATTGGCAGATTGTAACTTGACATTATATTCCATTAACAGTCACGGACAGTGAGACAACTTGCTGTAGTTCATAGATGTTTCAATCAGCTCAGTTGTGCCAGTGTTTATGCCACAGAAACACATGGTACTGGAACCGTATATGAGCATTCTGCACCAATTCAGAGCCTAGATACCAATATGAATACACAGCACTCCAGCCAAACTATTTCATCACTTGGAAATCCACCTCTTGTAGACATTTGAAAGGAAAGTACAATTTGATTCTAATTATGAATGTATTTCAGAACATGGATGAAGACATGAGAAGTCTTTCCGGTTTGTCCCTTTGACTCGCTGTATTCATGTGTTATTCTGCAGCTGGTTAATTTTATTACCGAAGTTTATTGCATATCATAACATAAGAACATAAGCTTTTGTAATGGTCAGCCTGAGGACATCAGCGAATTGAGGAGGGCCCAGTGGGTTAGAAACAAGCCAACATGGTCCTGTTATTAAAAATGATAATAAAACAAACCTGGATAATTATAGATTCTTTCATCTTTCAGTAGTAATTGGCCAAAAGATAAGATCTGTCATTAAGAGTAAAGTTGAGAATGACCTTCGGGGAAATAATGTAGTAAGTGATTATTTAACGGGAGATCCTCCCTCACCAAATTTCTTGCAGGTTGAACTTGTATTAAATCTTTCTTTGCCCACTCCCAGGGTCTGAGCTAATTTATCACATAAATGGACATAGTCACCAGCCAACCTGCTATAGGTCACAAAGTCATGTTATGACCAGGTAACAGGAGCGAACTGACGAGGGGGTGTGGGGGGAACCACTGCTGGTGTTCCTCAGGGTAGTATCCTAAATCTAATCTTCATCTGTTTCATTAATGACCTTCCCTCCATCATAAGATAAGAATTGGGGATATTTATGGATGAGTGTATAATGCTCAGCATCTTGGTGGCTCCACAGATACTGAAGCAGTCTGCATCTAAATGCATAAGACCTGGACAATATTCAAGTTTGGGCTAATAAATGGCAAGGACTATTCTTGCCACATGAATGCCAGGCAATGGGCATCTCCAGTAAGAGAGAATCTAATGGTCTCCTTTCGACGGCAAAACCATCGCCAAATCCCAACTTTCAAAATGTTGGCGATTACCATTGACCAGAGACAGAGCTGGACCAGCCCGTTAAATACTGTGGCTACCACAGCAGGTCAAAGGTGAGGAATCCTGCAGCGAATGACTCACCCTCTAACTCTCCAAAGGCTATCCACAAGTCAGGAGTGTGATGGAATACTCTTCACTTGTCTGCATGAGTGAAGCTCCAACAACACTCGAGGAGCTCGATACCATCCAGGACAAAGCAACCCGCTTGATGAGCACTCCACCCACCACCTTCAACATTCACTCCCTCCAACACCAACAGACATTAGCAGCATGTGTACCATCTACAAGATGCACTGCAAATGTGACCTCTGCCAGCTAGAAGGACAAGGGCAACAGATGCATGGGAACCACCACCCGGTTTGCCTCCAAGTCATTCTCCTGACTTGGAACTATATTGCTGTTCCTTCACTGTTGCTGGAGATCTTTGAACACCTTTCCTAACAGCACTGTGGGTGTGCCTGTAACATATGGACAGTAGTGGTTCAAGTAGGCAACTCAACAATACCTTCTCGAGGGCAATTTGGGGAAAAACAATAAATGCTGGCCTAACATGCGATGCCAACACCCTATGAACGAATAAAACAAAACCTCCTCATTGTATCCTTGTTACGTCTATCCTAATCTCTTGTTCTGGTTTCGGAATCTCCAACTCATTCTCCTGAATCTTCTGTCTGCTGATCTCTCTAGTATTGACAATATCTCTATATTCTTCAACAGCATTGTCACCAACTCCACTCTTAAAACAAATACCAAAAAGTCTTCCATTCACTTCAGTGATTTTTCTAATCTAATTTTGCATTTTCGGTGATGTGCAATTTAATCCTCCATCGCTGCTTAAAGCTTTTATTACAGTTTTTATCATTTCCACAGCATTGAGACTGCACTGTTTGAGGTAACAACTTGTGTGACTGCAGCTGTAGTTCATCATTCTTTCTCATCCTTTTTTGATTTTCTCTCCTTCCCTGATGGCACATCCTTCTATCTCTGTATCTGTGCCACATATAGTCACACATTTTTATATATGAAAACATATTGACCCACCAATGATGAAAGAACAGTGAAGTACATATAAGTCAGGATGGTGCATGATTATGAAGAGATTGTCTTGCAGTGGAAGTTGTCTTGGTTGTAGTTGGACACTTGCACCCAGTGGGGTAAAAATGGCTTAGTTTTTTTGAAATTCAGTATTGCTGGCTAATTACCCTTGAACTGAGTGACTTGGTAGGCCATGTCGTAGTCAACCCTTGGATCTGGAGTCACAGATAGGGAAGACAGAAGAACCAGGTACTGGCGGCACAATGGTTGGCACTGCTGGCTCACAGCGCCAGAGATCCGGGTTCAATTCCCAGCTTGGGTCACTATCTGTGTGGAGTTTGCACGTTCTCCCTGTGTCTGCGTGGATTTCCTTCGGGTACTCCGGTTTCCTCCCACAGTCCAGGTGCATTGGTTAGGTTAGGTGCATTGACCTTGCTAAATTATCCCTCAGTGTACCTGAACAGGTGCTGGAGTGTGGCGACTAGGGGATTTTTACAGTAACTTCACTGCAGCGTGGATATAAGCCTATTTGTGACACTAATAAATAAACTTTAGGTAAGGACAGCAGAACCATATGATACTCAACAATGGTCATCATTAGACTTTTAATTGCAAATTTGTTTTCAATAGAATTCAAATTTCACCATCTGCCATGGTGGTATTCAAACCCTGGTCTACAGGGCATTACTAGTCCAGTGACGATGCCACTACGCCACTGCCTCCCCATAGTGAAGGAATATAAACCTCTGACCCTACACTCTGGCAACTGAATCCTATATTCTCATTCGCCCTGTTTGTGTCTGTGGATTTAGAAGTTTTGAAATGTCTTTTTTAAGGATGTTGTCATGTAGTTGGACAACCCTGAACCAGAGCACCAAGTTCAGTTAATAATGTCAACTTGAGACATATGAAAATTAGTGAGAACAGAATTTAAGCTTTGTATGCAGTATGGTGACACAGTGGTTAGCACTGCTGCCTCTCAGTGCCGGGGACCCGGGTTCGATTCCAGCCTCAGGTCACTGAGTTTGCACGTTCTCCCTGTGTCTGTGTGGGGGGTTTCCTCTGGGTGCTCCGGTTTCCTCTCACAGTCCAAAGATGCACAGGTTTGGTTGATTGGCAAAGCTAAATTGCCCTTTAGGGGGAGTGGCAGGATAAATACGTTGGGTTATAGGGAAACGGCCTGGGTGAAATTGTTGTCGGTGCAGGCTCGATGGGCTGAATGGCCTCCTTCTGTACTGTAGGGATTCTGAATCTATGATTCTACGTGGCACTTAAAATGCTATGGTATACACTCCAACCTAGTACATTCTGTAACCTCTCTACGTACTTCAGTACAATGTTCACCAAAGGGTGACAACAGAATTTAAGAGTACTATACCTTTGGAGAATCAAAGCCTAAAGCTGGGACAGGACAATCCTGTATTATAACAGATGTTTTTGTAAAGATCTAAATACTATCAGTCATATATCTTAGTTTATTGCGATTATTCTCAATTTCCTGACAAAGGTGAAATCAACTAAATGTATTTGAAGCCAAGGTCAGCTACCCGTCAGGAAGCCGGCACCGCCATATCCAGGGTGCCCCTGTCTGCACACAACTTGCAGAATGTTTTCAGCGCTCACTGATGGTCTGGGCTTGGATTCCAAAGGAAGTGGAGGCCTCCAGCACTGTACAGGAAGCAATCTAAGAGTTGGCCTTAAACGCCAGATTCCCTTCAGAGTTTTGCAAACCACTGACAGCTCTGTAAACAAAGCAAGCGAAGGCAGCTTTCCCTTTTGCTCGTAGCCACTTTCTAGACTGCAGTCGCTGTAAAACGATGGGATGTCTGGCCGAGCTGGGGGAACCCACGGCTGTGGTAATCAAACAAGCATTAGCTAATAGATATCAGCCAAAAGATATGGTTTGATTAAACCTGGGAGATTGGGCTGTCAGAGAGTCTGATTCGCGGAAGGAATCTAAGCACTCTGAGGCTTCTGGGTGGTCCCAGGGATGTAACACACGCTTCTATTTCTCGTTAATCTATTCAATTGGAAACATTTGTTACCGGTAAGACTTGGGTTCTGAATACTTGCAGCATGTGATATGTGAGTCTCTGCTACAACATTTTCTGTCGCACACTGCGGCTTGAGCAAAAGAGTGTTAATGTTTGGAATGGGGCGCTTTTAAGTGGCAAAACGACTGCTCGATATTTACAGACTGAAGACCTACTGTTAGGGTCATTCCTACTGACTGGCTGGTAATAATCAGCAGAGTTTTCATTTTAAACACGTTCCTTGTTTTCTCTGAAAATCTTTCCTACATTTGTTTCACATCTGTATGTGGTGTTGATGGATATAAATGGTTCTGCTTGTTGTGAAGTAATCCAGATTATTGGACAAAATCAAAAGCGCAGACTTTTTTTTTCATCAGAAGTTTGTTTATTAGTCACAAAGCTTGGTGTGGTAAAAGTTCTAGAATGGTGTGAGTTACAGATACATCTATTGGCCCGCAAATATGCGCCTGCACGAACCCTCTTGCTGTATTTTAATCATTAAATAACTTGCTCTTTTCAGATCTTTACCAAGGCACCGGAGAACGTTTGTCTGTAAGACATGGACATGGACGAGTTTGAGCGTCGCCGTGAGGAACGCAGGAAAAAGCGCGAGGAAATGAGGCGTGAGGTGGAAATGTAAGGGTTTGTGCATGTTTGTGTGGGACTGGTAAATTCAACGGCTGGCATTTTGCGGCCCTGCCTGTCGCAGACATCTTTCGGTGCTGCAGAAAATTGCAGAACACAAAAACAGAAAAATGCTGGAAAATCTCACGCCTGGCAGCACCGGTGGAGAGAGAGTAGAGTCTAGATGACCCTGCTTCCGAGCTCATCTACATCCCCTGTGGTGGGTCCCGCCATGGAGGTGTTGGAAGATCCCAGCTTCTGATTCAATTTCTGCTGCATGATAGAGATGCTGAATGAGGGTGTTGGGCATGGAGATAGGATGCCCGTGACCTGTGTGATGCCCATTTCAGTGCATGCAAAAATGGTGCAAGATCTAGCTCAGGTGTGCAAGCTCCACCTTTGAACTCCCTGATGTGTGCACTCATTGCAGCAAGACCTGTGAATTTACCTCCAATCACAAACTTGTAAAATCTTCCATTGGAGTTGGTGCAATGTTAAATCTACATTGCTTAAAAATATTTGATAGATTGGCCAGAACTCTTCGGCCACTCAGGAGACGTAAGATCCTGCCAATGATGCACCCCCTGCTGTGTGATTCATGGTGGCATTTAACAGCAAACCCCTTGACAAGAGTGGGACTAGAAGATCCTGCCACCAATCAATGGGGGGGGGGGGGGGCGTCTCTCACCACTGTGAAACACATGGCAGGTTGCACGGTACATCCCATCCAAGGTGGAATCAGTGATTCAGAAATGTGCTCACTTGCAGTTTTCTGCTTGTTTCATTGAACTTGGAGAAACAAGTGCAATTCTAAGCAGATCCCAATTCCATCTTGGCAACATTTCTTAGAAACATTGGCCGGAATTCTCCCACCCCGCCAGCCATGGGAAAAGTCGCAGGTGGCGGCGGGGGGGGGGGGGGGGGGGGAACGGACCATACAAAGGTCCATTGACTTCGAGTGGGATTTTCCTGTTTTGAGGTGAGCGTAGCCGGAGAATTCCGCCCAACTTATATCAAAGAGGGGGAGAAAAGTCTGCTTTATATAATATCTCATTAGTATTGCCTGTTCAACAAATTGAGCTTTTTAAATGCAATATCTGTTGTCAAGTAGGAAGAAATGGCAGAACAACAAATGAAATGGTGGCTTGGTGGCACAGTGGTTAGCACTGCTGCCTTACAGCTCCAGGGTCCTGGGTTCGATTCCCGGCTTGGGTCATTGTCAGTGCAGAGTTTGCACTTTCTCCCCATGTCTGCGTGGGCTTCCTCTGGGTGTTCCGGTTTCCGTCCACGCATGTACTGGTTAGGTGGATTGGCCATGCTAAATTTCCTCTTAGGTATCCAAAGATGTTTAGGTTAAGTGGATTAACCATGGTAAATACATGGGGTTATGGGGATAGGGTGGAGTGGAGGGGCTGGGTGAGATGCTCTTTTGGAAAGTCTGTGCAGTCCATTTCTATAAAACGACTCACCAGTTAATCTGCATTGTTTCATGTGGGTTGTTTGAGAGGGGAATGTTGGCCAGCACAGTGGACACTTTACATTATGATTATCATTCTAGAATCTTTAATGTCTACTTGACCCAGACAAACAGGCAGGATTTTTACAACTCTGGCAATGCAGCACATCTACAATACTGCATTCAATGCTGTAAGCAACCCAGTAAAGTAAAGTTCATTTGTTAGTCACAAGTACGGCTTACATTCACACTGCAATGAAGTTACTGTGAAAATCCCCTAGTTGCCACACTCAATGTGTCCACGATGCAGGTTCTGATTGAAAAGACTGGTGACATAGTTTGAGGTTAATATGTGCCAAATGGAGTGCGCTGTGATTTATGACATGGTGATATTGACTGTCAATCTTGGTTGGGGGCTGCACAGTCAGATGTTTTGGCTAAAGGGAGACCATCCCCAAGCGGCAGGTGGGGCAGAAGCTGTCAGCTTATGGGTGGGCACAGACCATATAACGAATAGCTGCTGACAAAGATGTAGTAATTTGGTTCCACTTGGATTGGTTGTTCCTTTATTTTGATACGGCGAAATGCATGAACCTCTTTGCAAAGCCCCAAGTTGACGACATACATCTGTTTCCTATGATTCATTGGGCCCTATTTATATTTCCAAGTCGGTGCAATTATCTTTATTTAGCTGTAATTGGCACAGACTAGAGGGATCATTCTGGGATCAGGCATTCCCAGTGGAGAAGATTGGGAGCGCGGATTGGAGATAAGGCTACAACATTGTGAGCCCAACCTCCAACCCACGGATTTCCCACTGGGATTGCAGAATTGTCCCATTATCCCTCGGGTTTTTCCAGCAGCACTATTTAGTTTTTTTAAAAAAGCAATTCTTTTTGTTTGGGTTTGACATTAGCTAGATACATAAACACACCCAAAGTATCATTCTGCTATTCAAACTCATCACAAAGCATTTTGTTTAATGAAGAAGAAGCATTTCTATCATTTTGTTTCCCCAGGAATGGGGGTGAATTTGCCTACTTTGGGGTGGCACAGTGATTAGCACTGCTGCCTCACCGCGCCAGGGACCCAGGTTCGATTCCCGGCTTGGGTCACTGTCTGTGTGGAGTTTGCACGTTCTCCCCGTGTCTGCGTGGGTTTCCTCCGGGTGCTCCGGTTTCCTCCCACAGTCCAAAGATGTGCAGGTTAGGTGCATTGGCCATGCTAAATTCTCCCTCAGTGTACCCGAACCGGCGCTGGAGTGTGGCGACTAGGGGATTTTCACAGTAACTTCATTACAGTGTGAATGTAAGCGTACTTGTGACAAATAAATAAATAGGGGAAAATCCTTCACCTTAGTAGTGAAGACCTTGGTCATTCACTGCGTTGTAGCATTTCAAGGGTGTGTACAGTTGACCCGTGCTGAAAGCTGTATTTGAAATATCTCGTCACATCCCGATCAGGATATCACAGCGTTATACTGGCGAACATAGCAGTGTATTAACGATTGGGACGAATCCACAAGCAGTACTTGGGATGATTGACTTGTCTCTTAGATGAGGTTGAGAGAGGAAAGCTCCATACTCTTCTTTGAATAGTGTCATGAGATGGCTTATGTTGACTTGAGAAGGCATTCTGGGCCTCAGACTGGCACTTCAAAAAAATGTGTACATTGCATTAACACAATTCTAAACTGTATTGCAAAAATGGAGAGAATTATTGGATTAGTTATCTTGTAACTTATAGTTTCTTGATTGGTAAGGAGATCAAAGGTTACGGGGAAAAGGCGGGAGAATGGGGTTGAGAAACATATCAACCATGATCAAATGGCAGAGCAGACTCGATGGGCCAAATGGCCTAATTCTGCTCTAATGTTTTATGGTCTAACTTGTGCCTGGAGATATTTACTCCCCAAGCACAAAACTCAAGTTAAAGGGATGGACAAATATAGGTCAAGCCTTCACCTCTTTGTGTCCCCATCAGGGTCAGTTTGGTAGCTTTTCTCAGCTGGAGGAAGTCAGGTCCATTAGACAAAGCAACTTTGCCCTGTTCTCACAGAGTCACAGAACTGTTATGCCGCAAAGGAAGGCCATTCAGCCCACTGTGTCTGCATCGGCTCTCCAAACAAGCATCATCACATAGTGCCGTTACCCTTCCTTTACCCTATACCCTTGCACCTTGTTTCTATTCAAATAATCATCTAATGCCCTCTTGAATGCCTCGATTGAACCTGCCTCCACCACACTTCCAGACCCCAACCACTCGCTGTGTGAAAAAGTTTTTTTCACATTCTATTTGCCTCTTTTGCAAATCACTCTAAATCTGCGTCCTCTCATTCTTGATCCTCTTATTAGTGGGAACAGTTTCTCCTTCTCTACTCTGTCCAGAACCCTCATGAGAATGTCCTTTCATCCTTTTCTCTAAGGAGAACAGTCCCAACCTCTCTAATCTATCCTCCTAACTGAAGCTTCTTGTCCCTGGCACCATTCTTGTGAACCTCCTCTGCACCTCTTCTACCTCATGTTCCTCTTGGGTCACCACCAGGGGCCCAATTCGTGTAACACCCAGAGAAAGAAGGGAATAGGTTCTCCATCAAGATTATTTTCGACAAAGAGGTAAATCCCTTTCGTCAGAGCTGGGGGCATATTGGCTGTTGTTTTCTGAAACAGCAACTGGAAGACCAGAGTCCAGATGGCCGTTCTGGTGACTTCAAACCATCAGCTGATTATTCTTCCTTCACTCAAAGCAGTCCACTCTATCAGCAGTGTATCTGTACCAAGGAAGAGAGAGTTGGGCCATGCGAATGATTCTGATCATTTCTGGAGGAACGTGTTCGAGTGTATCTAATCTTCCTCCCTCCTAGGCTATGGCAATTCCCCAAAGACCTTCAGCTTAAAACTCGCCAACCAAGTGATTAAACTGTTGTCCATTATACCACGTGGACATGGATTAGATTTCCAGTGGTGAATACACTTTTCTTTTTTCCCTGTTCTATTTTGATAGAAACTCTGAGATGAATAGGATTCCTTACCAACTATTAACGATTAGCAAAACAGTATAATTTAAATTTTCTTCAGTTGGCAAGCTTGACTTTACTTGGGAGAGAAAAACAGGACTTGAGATAGTGGGAGTGTTTTGATTTATTTTTAGATGCATTGCAAAAGCTAATTGATGCCAAAAGCAAATATTGTATTTCTGATTAGGTTTTCAGAAATCTAGGTGCTTTATGAATGCAAGTGTTTCACAAGCTCAGGATGTTCAGCAAGTGGCACAGTGGTTAGCATTGCAGCCTCACAGCACCAGGGACTCTGGCTCAAATCCAGTCTCAGGGCACTATCTGTGTGGAGTCTGCACATTCTCCCCGTGTCTGCATGGGTTTCCTCCGGGTGCTCCGGTTTCCTCCCACAGTCCAAAGATGTGCGGGTTAGGTTGATTGGCCATGGTAAATTTCCCCTTTGTGTCAGGGGAATTAGCAGGGTGAATACCTGGGGTAATGGGGATAGAGTCTGGGTGGGATTGTGGTCGATGCAGGCCCGATGGGCTGAATTGCCTCCTCCTACACTGTAGAGATTCTATGATTTATTCAAGTACTTGTCTTCAAGCATAGTCACCGTTATAATACGGAGAACATGGCAATCAATTCATGCAACACCAGCAGCAATGAGATAAAGGCCAGGAGATGTCTTGGTGATGTCAATTGGAGGATAAATGCTAACAGGAGAACAAGGAGAAATGCCCCCACTTTCTGAATAATTGGTTTTCTTTAGGTATATCACAGAAACATTTTAAAAACACTGGGAGAGAACTTGAGCGTCACATAATGAGAACACAGAGGAATTCAAATTTGACCAGTCTAATTTTTAACCTGTTGAAATTTGAGTTGGCAAATCACACATGCATCTGCACTCAAGTTAAGTACCTCCATCACTGGGAGCCCTTTCATTTGCCCTTTTGTAAGCAAGTGTCTAATGAAATCCAGTCTGGAAAATACTTCACCATGCATGAAAACTACATGGACAAAGTTCTAATCAATCAATTGTGATTGATTGAGGGTTTACCAATTAACCATTTGATGGGAGTGGGGAGCTTGGTTTATGAGTATACACTGCCTCACGTTTTGGCTCTCTTTATTGAGAATTCATGAGCAAGCATCAGTGATTTCAGTGTGCACACCCACACTTCCAAAAAGATACTCCTAAATATTCGCAATATCTTCTTTAGTCAGGGAAGTACAAAAAGATCTTTCTTCAGTCCATCTCCATATGTCTCCACCTCTTTTTATGTCAACCCAAGATTTTTGGAGCTTTTCCCTGAATGTATTCAAGAGCTAGATATAGCACTTGGGGTGAATGGGATCAAAGGTTACGGGGAGAAAGCAGGATTAGGCTGTTGAGTTGGACGATCAGCCATAAGCGTGATGATGGCTGAGCAGGCGAGAAGGGCCAAATGGCCTCTTCCTGCTCCTATCTTCTATGTTGTTGCTGGTCATTCCTCTATGGCAGGCACAGGCTCGTTACAATGATGCTTTGAGTTTGGGGAAGGCAATTCCAGCTTATTTCCCTTGAAGAATTCCATCGGCACTCCAGTGCTTGGGAGTTGCCAATGAAAAATAAAGCTGTGGCCACCTACCTAAATCCCACTGACTGGAGGATCACGGGAGTACTGGGGCTAGGCTAAAGAGTTTGGAGGTGAGCAGAGATGCATCGCCTCTTGTCCCCTGCCTCTTTCCCCACAGTAAGAAGTCTCACAACACCAGGTTAAAATCCATGGTCTTTCCCCACAGTAAGAAGTCTCACAACACCAGGTTAAAGTCCAACAGGTTTATTTGGTAGCAAATACCATAAGCTTTCGGAGCACAGCTCCTTCGTCAGATGGAGTGGATATCCACTCAGATATCAGATATCCACTCCATCTGACGAAGGAGCTGTGCTCCGAAAGCTTATGGTATTTGCTACCAAATAAACCTGTTGGACTTTAACCTGGTGTTGTGAGACTTCTTACTGTGCTTACCCCAGTCCAACGCCGCCATCTCCACATCATGACTTTCCCCACACCCAGGATTAATGTAAATCTCAGGGCTCGGTGCTCTCCAGCTCCCAGGAGGCCCTTCTAAACAACCACAAGTACATTGCACACCTGAAGCTTGTCCTGTTGTTTCAGGGTGCTTTAAGTCACCAAACTAGGGTGCGATCAATCTGTCTTGGCCATGCTAATGGTTATCCCTGAAAATACCAGTGCTTTTGGGCTTGCGTACAGTGCAGTTCTGAGTCCAGTGACAGAGAGAGAGAGGCGCCTGGCAGGATGGCACGGTGGCACCATGGTTAGCACTGCTGCTGCACAGGATATAGGTAGGCGGCCACAGCTTCACTTTTCATTGCCAACCCCAAGCACTGGAGTGCCGATGGAACTCTTCAAGGGAAATAAGCTGGGAAGCTGGAATTGCCTTTCCCAAACTCAAAGCATCATTGGAACGAGCCTATGCCTGGGACCTGGTTCGATTTTGGCCTCGGGTGTGTGTCTGTGTGGAGTTTGCACATTCTCCCTGTGTCTGCGTGGGTTTCCTCCAGGTGCTCCAGTTTCCTCCCACAGTCCAAAGATATGTGCGTTAGGTTGCTTGGCTATGCTAAATTGTGTCAGGGGGATTAGCAGACTAAATATGTGGGGTTACGGGAATAGGGTCAGGGTTGGATTGTGGTTGGTGCAGACTTGATGGGCCGAATGGCCTCCTTCTGCACTGTATGGATCCTATGAAAGTATGTCGCGAGGCTGAAACTCACTTCTTTTTGAGCTATCACTTGAACCAAACTGGCCATAGTGAATCTCGGGGGGTTTGAGTCCTGGAACTGGTGTTCGTTTGAGCTTTGACAAATAAGTCTCCTGGCCATGAAACATGGAAAACTCTGAAGGGATTTGACAGGGGAGGCACTGAGATTTCTCTGTCTAGGAAATCTATAGCACGGGGGAGGTGGGGGCACAGTTTCAGGATAAGGGACTGATCACTCTAAACTGAAATGAGGAGAAATTTCTTTACTCAAAGGGTTGCGAATACTCCTATATTTAATATATTTAAGGCTAAGATGGACAGATCTTTAGTCTCTCAGAAAATCAAAGGATATGGAGAGCAGTCAGGAAAGTGGAGTTGAGGCAGATGCTCAGCTATAATCAGAGTGACTGGAGTGTGGATTATATGGTCTCTTGCAACTCTTGTTACAGTTTATCGTAGAGTTTCTAATGGCAGCTGAAAGTGCTTGTTGCTGCTTTAATAGAGCAGCATTAATAACTAATGTTCCTGATTACTACTCAAACCACTTGACTCTTTGACCAGATAACAACCCACAACAAAATGGTTATTGGAGGAATTGACAGGTCCCGTACTTGTGATGCTATCAGTTTGCTTTGGGAAGAGGGGTCTGTGCACACACTAATTGTTGGCAAAACTTGAGGGCGGTTCACCTCTACCTGCACATATGGGTGAGGAATTAGCTGCTGATGGGCACAGAGCATCTCTCCTGCAACCAGACCCTCCTCATGGCCTTTTCTTGAGCTAAGGCAGTTCATATTGGGAAACTCATTAGTGTCAAGCTGGGGGCAAAAAGAACAAATCTAGTTTGATCAAGGGACACAAAGGGTGATAATGTTGGCAGAAACACAATCATCAAGAAATGAATGAAAATATAAATCTAACTGATGTATTTGAGCCTTCCAATCATCCACAGTTGTAGGAAAACTAGTTTCTACATTTGGGGTAGTCCAAAAGTAGGGGCCGCTGTAAATATAAGATGGTCACCAGAAACATCTTTACCCAGAAGAGTGGTTAGAATGTGGAATTGCTGTCACTTGGAGTGGTTGAGGCAAATCGCAGGGATACATTGAAATGGAAGTTAGATAAACACATATATGGGAGAAAACGATAAGGTGAAGTGAAATAGGGAGGGACAGAAGGAGCATTTTTACAAACCCAGCTTATATTATCTGTGAGGGGAAAAAAAAAGCAAATGAAGATTAATTACTCCAATTTGTTCCTAGGATTCTTCAAATTCAGGGATTTGAATGTAATGTGGAACCCCGGTTCATGGGGTGTACAATTTTATTTACAAGAATGGTGTGAGGAGTCACATGCAAGACCCAGTGAGAACAGTAACCAAAAGAGAAAACGCTGGAAAATCTCAGCAAGTCCTGTAAGGAGAGAAAAGAGCTGATGTTTCGAGTCCAGACGACCCTTTGTCAAAGGACTGGAAATGTCAGCTCTTTTCTCTCCTTACAGATGCTGCCAGACCTGCTAAGATTTTCCAACATTTTCTCTTTTGGTTTCAGATTCCAGCGTCCGCAGTAATGTGCTTTTATATTATGAGAACAGTAACCAGCCCAATTTTAGTATGACCATTATTAAAGACTATTACAATAATGAAAAGACACATATACATGAACAGAACTGTAACATTCTAAAACAGTTACATTCAAGAACTACTAAACACCCCCACACAGTTTATGTAGAAATTACCCTTTCTGATTCAAAGTATGTTTGCAAGATCTGCATTCTTTAGGACTTGGCTCTTCCCAAACAACATCCAATTCAATAGATCTGTAAGTAAAGGCTAGCGTATAGTTAGCACACTGTGTACAATTGAGGAGCTATTCTAAGGAATGTTTCTTCTTGGTTCAGCAAAGATCTGGTTTTTAACTGCCTTCACAAAGGTTTCTGCACTCTTGCTTCTGGTCTGCTAGCTGGAACTCACTTACAGGCTGGTAGATGGGATCTGCCTCTGCTTCCACAAAAGGTTGGCAATTATACTATTTTTCACTTTGGTTCTCTGCATATTTGCTGTCTGTCCCCTCAGCTTCTGTGGTCTAAAAGATTAACTTGTGTATACGAAGAACAAAGAAAATTACAGCACAGGAACAGGCCCTTCGGCCATCCAAGCCTGCACTGACCATGCTGCCCGACTCAACTAAAACCCCCTACCCTTCCGTGGACCATATCTCCCTATTCCCATCCTATTCATGTATTTGTCAAGACGCCCCTTAAAAGTCACTACCGTATCCACTTCCACTACCTCCCCCGGCAACGAGTTCCAGGCACCAACTACTCTTGGTGTAAAAAATCTGCCTCGTACATCTCCTTTAAACCTGTGCCCCCTAGTCATTGACTCTTCCACTCTGGAAAAAAGCTTCTGACTATCCACTCTGTCCATGCCTCTCATAATCTTGTAGACTTCTATCAGGTCGCCCCTCAACCTCTGTCATTCCAGTGAGAACAAACCAAGTTTCTCCAACCTCTCCTCATAGCTATACCTCCCCTAAATGATTCAATCATCTAACTAAGGTGTTTCCCATTAGCGTGATGATGTATTTTTCTGCTCAGTCTAAAACTGCTAATCTCGCTACTGGGAGACACCCATCCTGTGAAATGCCTTTTACAATTCTGTTGGCTTCTAAATGGTTAGCTTTGTTATATTCTTGGTAATGCTTGTAACCAGGCATGTTCATGACCAACATGAATGCTGGCGTAGACCTGTTAGGCTGAATGGCCTGTTTCTGTGCTGTAAATACTATGGTAAATGCATTTTTAATTTGAATGGCTTTGAAAAGCAACATTCTGTATATCTGAGCGCTGGGAAGAAGTATGTCCAGCATTTGAGTCAAAGGAGATAGCGACATTAAGTGTCTGCCAAAGTAAGGCCTCGATCAAATAAACCTTCTTTAAAAAAAAAAGTTTATTGATTAGTGTCACAAGTAGGCTTACATTAACACTGCAATGAAGTTACTGCGAAAATCCCCTAGTCGCCACACTCGGGCGCCTGTTTAGAGGGAGAATTTAGCACGGCCAATGCATCTAACCAGCACGTCTTTCAGACTATGGGAGGAAACTGGAGCACCCGGAGGAAACACACGGGGAGAACGTGCAGATTCCTCACAGACAGTGACCCAAGCTGGGAATCGAACCCGAGTCCCTGGCAGTGAGGCAGCAGTGCTAACCACCATGCAGCCCGCCTCTGGTTGATACTTCTCTGTTGTCATTTCCCAGTGCCCCACTGTCAATCCCCTCCCCCATTGCCTCTTCTCCCCCACTGCCTCCTGATCCCTGTAGGATTGCCCATTCATAACGGGCATTAATGTGAAGACTAGCTTTTAAAATAATAGTGAAACCTTCAGCGGAACCAGCAACGAGGGTGTTAACAGCTGCACTTCTTACTTTGAAACTTTGAATTCTCAATGGTAGCTGCCTCATTATATAAGTAACGTCTAGTAGTCAGTAATACGATCCAATCTCATTTTCCATTTTTGTTCTGGAATCTTAAAAAAAAACCTCTGATGCACACAGGTCCTTTGTTAGAAAATTCGTTGGGGTCTGTGTAAAGCTTGATATAAATAGTAAGTTAGTATTTGTGTTTGCGATAATCTCTAGAGAGAGTATTTTTAACTGCACATAATGTTTATGATAGGAAATTCTTCAGATACTAATTCTCCCACTCCTAGCTTTGTTTTCTTTTTGTTCAACTCTTGCAATGTTCAAGGTTATAGTGAGTCTGAGTGCAGCGCCTGGTTAGAAAATGCTAACCATGGCACTTCACAATCTATTGGGAATCCTGCGGGCTTCTTGGGGATATTGGACCGTAAACTAGATATCCTACTAAGCTGTCAGCACACATTTTTGCATTGAATGAATGCTTTATTTCTTCAACACATGGAACTAATGCTTGCGGAACAGCAACAGTAAGCCAGCAAATTTTATACTCCCAAGGAAATGCCCCCTTTCTGCACTAGTCCATTTTAGCGTTGCCAGGACCTTCACTTGGTTAAAAGTGGCTGTTTTAAGAACAAACTGGTCATGTAAAGTTCCAGGCAGCAGAAAAGTGGAACAAAGATTCATTTAACTCATGCTGAGCTGAGTGGCTGTGACTTGTATTTTGCATTTCTGAGTTTGCCTGCACGTAATCGTTACATTACATCATTTCTCTATTTTGTTTTTAGTTAAGGCCACTTTAATTCCAATAACAAATATCGTTTTCAAAAGATGTGACACCTTGAGCAGTCAGAGGTTACTCGTTGGGGTGAAAGGAGGAAGTGACCTCACAGCATGTGGCTAGCAGCTTACTCTGAACGAGGGTAAAAGGTTACCATTGGAGTTAGGGTTTGGATGTTGGGTACAGATGAGGGGTTGCTCCTTGCGATGAAAGGTGAGAAATTCCCTATTGGCCGCGGGAGCAATTGCTGCCTGGCTAACCTTTCACTGAATTGGGGCGTTTGGAATTCCTGCCAGTTGAGATTTCAACCAGCAGAATTTTCTGCAGCCTGCTTTCCAGCAGCAGGGGTGGCTCGTCAGTGGCCATCAGTAGGATCTTGGAAAATGCTGGAATATATTATTAGAAAGCACAGTATGATTAGAACAAGTCAACATGATTTTAATAAAGAGAAATCATGTTTGGCAAATTTATTAGAGTAGGGTAGATAAAGGAGAACCAGTAGATGCAGTATACCTAGATTTCCAAAAAAACATTTGATAAGGTGCCACACAAAATATTAATAGAAACATAGAAAAACTACAGCACAAACAGGCCCTTCGGCCCACAAGTTGTGCCGAACACATCCCTACCTTCTAGACCTACCTATAACCCTCCATCCTATTAAGCTCCATGTAATCCATCTAATAGGGCTCATAGAGTTGGGGGTAACATATTAGCATCGATAAAGGATTGGTTCACAGACAAGAAGCAGGGAGCGGGCATAAGCACAGCATTTTCAAGTTGGCAGGCAGTGAATAGTGGAATGCTGCAAGAATCAGTGCTGGGACATCAGTTTTACAATCTATATCAAAAACGTAGATGAGAGAGAGGGGTAAGTTTTCTGGACCCACCCGCCACAGGAATCATTGAAGGTGAGACAGACAAATTGGTGGATCATTTAAATGTCTCAGGTGGGAATTTCAAGTTTCAGAGTGTGTGTGACCAGAAAATCCCTCCCAGAGAGTAATGTGTCTATAAGTTTATTGACGATACAAAGCTACGTGAAAAGGTAAACTAAGGGTGAGCACAGTGAGGCTGTAAAGAGACATAGTCTGCTAAGAAGTGAATGAGCAACAAGAATGTAAATGGAATATAATGTAGGGAAGTGTGGAGTTATTTACTTTGCTCAAAAGAATAGAAAAGGTCAGAGCCTTGTAAGTGTTGATGTTCAAAGAGACTTTGATGTGTCAGCATGTAACTGCAGCAGGCAACTAGGAAGACAAATGGCATGTTGGCCTTCATTGTAAGGTGATTGAAGAGCAGGTGTAAAAAACCCTTTCTACAATTGTACTGGGTTTTGGTCAGACCACCTCTGGAGCACTGTGCGCGATATTGGTCGCTACATTTAAGAAAGGGTATACTTGCATTGGAGGCAGTACAGCGAAAGTTCAAGAGTCATACAGACTGGAAACATTAACTCTGTTTCTCGTTCCACAAATGCTGTCAGATCTGCTGAGGTTTTCCAGAATTTTCTATTTTATTTCACTGGATTGATCCCTTGGGTGAGGGGTTTGTTTTATGATGAGAGGCTGAGTAACTGGAGTCTACATTTCCTTGGAGTTTAGAAAAATGAGAGATGATCTCATTGGAACATACAAGACTCTGAAGTGGCCACATGGTGAGCCACCGGAAAACATGTCTCATTATCCACACTAACAACCCTGTTGTTTTGCCGACATGGATTGACAATCAGTGCTATTTGTGGGATCTTGCTCTGCATAACTTGGCTGCTGTGTTTTCCTACGTTGCAGCAATGTCTTCACTCTGGCGGTTATGAGGCACTTTGGGACTTCCCCGTGTCATGAGCAAGGCTACACAAATGCAAGCTCTTTCACAATAATATGATTAATATTGATGAGCACAAACTACGCGAAATATCTACGTTCACTCGCAATCACACATTATATCTACGGAAATTCCCTACCGCTCAGCACCTGTTGTTCTTTGATACCAGCAGTGCTAGTGACCAGGGTGACGCATCCAAACAAAAGATGCAATTGAAATGTTCTAATTTTCCATTAAGAAATGTAATTGCAAAGAATCGATTGTTCTGAGCTGCCTGTGAACTTAATTTCAGGCCAAGCTGGGTCCTCAGCAAAAGAAAAGGTGAAAGTCTAATGTTATCTAAATATGGTGATGGATGTATATTGGCACATAATTAATTTCCTGAGAATTGAACCCGGATTTTTCTGTGTTCTGAGAGTTCATTGCCAGGAAATGAGTAATCGGAAGCAGGCATGTTCTGAACTGACAGGAAGTCAGCATTTCAAAGAAGATGCATGGTGTTTTGAGAACACTCAAATACAGTACCTAAACATAGAAACTAGAAGCAGGAGTAGGCCACTCGGCCCTTCAAGCCTGCTCTGCTCCTCATTCTGATCATGGCTGATCATCAAAATCAATATTCTGATTCCCCTCTTCCCCCCCCCCCCCCCCCCCAACATCCCTTGGTCCCTTGATCCCTTTAGCCCCTAAAGCTATATCTAATTCCTCCTTGAAATCACTCAACGTTTTGGCCTCAACTACTTTCTCTGGTAGTGGATTTCACTGATTCACCATCCCTCTGGGTGAAGACATTTTTCCTTTCCTCAGTCCGAAAAGGGCATGAGCGGAAGAATAATTCGATGTGTTGGTTCACATTTCTGCCTGCTTTCAGCATAGGTTTTCTCCCAGAGTTCTGGCCTGAAAAACGAATCGAGATTCCTTTTTCATTTCCCTGTCATTTGGAAAATGAAGATGTGGGTGAAAGGAGACATGCCAGGCAGGACAGATTCCATCGGAGGTGGAATGCCCTTACCCACCTTAAGAAGTGATGTCTACAAGCGGAGCGAAAGAATATATAAAGAAATCTACTTTTTGTAGGTTTCTCATCATAGAATAGAAACCCTACAGTGCAGAAGGAGGCCATTCGGCCCATCGAGTCTGCACCGACCACAATCCCACCCAGGCTCTACCTCCACATATTTACCCACAAATCCCCCTAACCTACGCATCTCAGAACTCTAAGGGGCAATTTTTAACCTGGCCAATCAACCTAACCCGCACATCTTTGGACTGTGGGAGGAAACCGGAGCACCCGGAGGAAACCCACGCAGACACGAGGAGAATGTGCAAACTCCACACAGACAGTGACCCGAGCCGGGAATCGAACCCGGGACCCTGGAGCTGTGAAGCAGCAGTGCTAACCACTGTGCTACCGTGCCGCCCTTCTGTTCACTAAGGCCTCCAATCAACCCCTGTCATTGAGGCAGCGCTTGGGTCTCTCTGACTTCTATGTGTCTACTTCATCCTAATTTGTCACGGGATGTTCTATCAATGCCAGTTATGAAAATAACAAGTACGTGAGCTTTGTCACTAGGATTGAGATCACCTATTCAACTTCCTCTGCTGCTACTTCCCAGTTCACCAATTTTTCACAAACTTCCCGAAAGTCTGCATCTTTCTCGCGTTTTTCTCTCATTTCTTTCTCTCATTTCTCTTTCATCTCCCCTCATTCCCTCCCCGAATTCATCTTGTCCATGAGACCTCCCTCTGCTTCCACCAAACCATTGACCTCCTAACTTTCATTCATGGCCCCCATGTTAGTGGACCTTCCTCTGGGTTCCGTCTCCTCAGATACTTCCTCCCAGCTCTTCAGATTCACAACACACTTCCAAAGAATTACACACGAGATTTCACACTTTAAACAGAACCTTTACTGTGCAAGGGTTAAATAATTAGGTATTACTAAGTTAACACTATAATTTTGTAAACACTTATTCTTTAAGTCCAAAATCCCAACAGCACTCTCCTTGCTTTTTTAACCATTCAAAATGCCCCCTATGTTTTACAAGATCTTGTGTTCTTTCACTTCTCCTGGGACCAAATCAAGGTGTGCCACAGCTCACAGGAATTCAGTTTGATTCTCCTCAGTATACCCATTGTTCTTCAAGATATGAGACTTCCTGGTGTCCTTTCACCAGCATACAGCTAGACAAATTCTTTTACTCTCCTTCAACGCATCACGATTGTGAACTCCCCATCTCAAGCAGGGTCACAGTGTGACCCTGCTTAGTGACTCGCAATCAGAAAACACTCTTCTGGACAGCCCCTGCCACTGGCTCCAAAAAGTTCTAAGCATCAACTGAACCCTTCTCTGAGCAATTGCAGAGATAAATCCAAAATAAAAAGGGACCTCCATGCATACCTATTACCGTGGCAGTGTGGCAAACCAGGAATGCTCCAAATAGAAATTTACACGAATTACCTCCTACTCCCCAACCTTTCCATTGCCCTGGAAAACCTGTATGAATAGTTTAAACCCCATATTAAGGCGGCTATAGACTCTCTGGAGAGGATTTCTGGCTGTTTGCCCCAAAACCAGAAAATCCCACTTGAGGTCAACAGACCTTTGCATGGTCCACCCCCTGTATGCTACGATTCCTGTGGCAGACGGGATGGGAAAATACCCCCCCCAATCTCTATTATGAAGCCAGAGAAATCTATTGTTTAGTGTATTCACACTCCCCATTCTGATCTTATTAAATAAACATAGGCCAACCTATTTAAAATTCTCATCCTTGTTTTCAAGGCTCTGACATTAATATAAACCACCGCAGTGCACTGATATAACGAGGTCCAAGTAGTTCCCAAGAACATCATTTGGACACCTTATATATAAGCATGTTGAACAGCACTTCAAATACATGGACAGATCAGTGGCATCTTCCAGTATAGCTCTGCCTGAGGCGAATAGTCTTTTTTTCTCACATTTAGATGTTTCAGACTTTGTTGTCTCTGATATCCACCCCTCGCCAAATACCCTGGATATTTCTTCGGAAATAATCTTTGCAAGTGCTTTGTCTACAATAACCTCCAAACATGCCTAGGAAGTTGGACAAGGACCAATGACTTCTGCTTAAATGCACAGCAACAGATGTAGCTCTTTGAAATAGTACTACAGCCTTTAAGAATTCCAGCTATGTGTTGCTCCTCACCCCCACTAGCAGCACACAGCCCTCAAGCAGGCCCAACTGGCAGTGGAAATCTGTTACGAATGGTTAAAGAAGCAAAAATCAGGAAATCCTGCACATTGTCGCTAAGAACCATGCTCAGTGCTCCAAGGTACCACTGATCTGGCATTCATACCGGAAAATGTACCGTATTAATATTTTATGAAAACCATATCAAGATTTATTTTCTTCATGTGATACTCATAATCCTTATTGGCACATTGCCATGTTAGCACATCTGCGGAATATTTGGAGGTTCTACAACCTATTCGACATTTGCAAATAAAACCTTTGGTTGTAGGCTCGTGGGATTAAATTCATGTTTCTATTTCTTCACCCATTTTGCATGGCGGAAAATCTTTTCTAGAAAGCCAGTCTCTTGTATAACGGCACAACATGTGATTTTCCACCATCCGCTGATTTTGAGTTGCATGATGAATCTCCCAATGACTTTTTAAAGTTGTCTCACCACTGAGTATCAGGCGACCGGAGTGTGAATTAGGACTCCAGTTCAGAGGTCAACACATTGAATACACGGCCCGTACAGTCTTACAGTTAGTAATTTTAACGGCAGATAATTGGGCAGCTTACAAACATGCATGTTGAACCTCCAGCCTAAATTCCAAATCTACTCTGGTGTCTGCAACTCTATAATCGGAACAGTAAATAATTAGCTCCCAATTTCTGTGGACCATATTTTTGTCTTTTCAGTAATATTTGTGATGAAATGGATTCAGGAAAAAAAAAAGTGTCCTGGCATTTGATGATGCTGAAGAACTCTCGGGCAGTCCTGCTAGCACCAGGAGTAGGCTTAGACTCAAGTGGTCCTCGTAACGGATTGTTTGTCCTTGCAGGCCATCTATAAGTAGATAACCATTGGTGATTGTTTTTATTCATTTGTGGGACATGGGCATCACTAGCCCTTGGAGGGCAGTTGTGAGTCAACCACATTGCTGTGACTCTGGAGTCACATGTAGGCCAGACCAGGTAAGGATGGCAGATTTTCTTCCCTAAAGGACATTAATGAACCAAGTTGGTTTTTCCGACAATCGACAATGGTTTCATGGTCATCATATAATTCCAGATATTTTTTATTGAATTCCAACATCTGCCATGGCAGGATTCGAACCCGATTCTCTAGAACATTTGGATTAATAGTCCAGCGATAATACCACTGGGCCAGCACCTCCCCAGTTGGTGATGCATAGGTGGTGACAGTGAAGATCATCGCTATCTTCTAATTTTGTTTCCAACGCATTCTTCCAAGCACTCTGAGGGAAAAACAGCTGGCTTAATTAAGGACTCCACGCACGCCAGACATACTCTCTTCCACCACCTTCCATCAGCAAAAAGATACAAAAATCTGAGGTCACGTACCAACTGACTCAAGAACAGCTTCTTCCCTGTTATCAGACTTTTGAATGGACCTACCTCACATTAAGTTGATCTTTCTCTACACCCTAGCTATGACTGTAACACTACATTCTGCACTCTCTCGTTTCCTTCTCTATGAATTGTATGCTTTGTCTGTATCGCATGAAAGAAACAAATCCTTTCACTGTATACTAATACATGTGACAATAATAAATCAAATCAAAATCACATCATCTCAGGAATCTGGGTTTTAGCATGCACAGCACTGTAATTTGATGCACTAAATTACATAGTACCCATAACGCAGACACCCAAGAAATTTGGCGTAACTGGCCCATGTCAATAGCTATGCTTCACATGAACCTTCGCCCTCCCCCCACCCCATCTTCATCAAGCCTTATCAGTATAACTTTCTACTAATTTCTCTCTCTTTATCTGGCCTCCCTTCATTGCATCAACACTGTTTGTCTCAACCACTTCAGATGGTGGCGAATTCATGAATTTATGAGCATGTACAAACATTGAAATTAGGAACAAAAGTAGGCCATTCACCTGCTCGAATCTGCTCCCCCATTTGATTCAATCATGGCTGATCTGATTGTGGCTTCAACTGCACTTTCCTATTTACTACCTATGTCCTTTGACACCCTTTGTCAATCAAGAATCTATCTAACCCAGCCATAAAAATATTCAATTATCTTGGCTCCACTTATCTCTGGGGAAGACCCATGACCCTCTGAGAGAAAAATTTCTCCTTGTCGCCATCTTAAATGGGAGACCCTTATTTTTAAACTGTGCCTCCTTGTTCTAGTCTGCCCCACAAGGGGAAACATCCCCTCATCATCCACCCTGTCAAAGCCCCTCAGGATTTTAACTGTATAATAACATCACCTCTCATTCTTCCAAACTTTAATGGATATAGTCCCAAACTGTCCGACCTTTCCTCATAAAATAATCCCTTTGTCCCAGGAATCGGTCGGGTGAACCTTCCCTGAACTGTACCTAATGCAGTTATACTTTTTCTCAAATATGGAGATCAAAACTGTGCACAATTCTCCAGATGTTTTTTCACTCACACCGTATACAATTAGCGCAAAACTTCCCTATTTTTATATTCCATTCCCTTTGTAATAAAAGACAAGTTATTAGTGATTATTAATTTATAGTGATTATCGTATATTTATGAACCCTAATTTTGATTTGATTTATTATTGTCACATGCATTAACATACAGTGAAAAGTATTGTTTCCTGCACACTATACCGCAAAGCATAGAGAAGGAAACGAGAGAGTGCAGAATGTAGTGTTACAGTCATAGTTAGGGTGTTGAGAAAGATCAACTTAATGCAAGGTAGGTCCATTCAAAAGTCTCTCAGCAGCAGGGAAGAAGCTGTTCTTGAGTCGATTGGTACGTGACCTCAGACTTTGGTATCTTTTTCCTGACGGAAGAAATCATAGAATCATAGAAATCATAGAAACCCTACAGTACAGAAAGAGGCCATTCGGCCCATCGAGTCTGCACCGACCACAATCCCACCTAGGCCCTACCCCCATATCCCTACATATTTTACCCACTAATCCCTCTAATCTACACATCCCAGGACACTAAGGGCAATTTTAGCATGGCCAATCAACCTAACCCGCACATCTTTGGACTGTGGGAGGAAACCGGAGCACCCGGAGGAAACCCACGCAGACACGAGGAGAATGTGCAAACTCCACACAGTGGAGAAGGTGGAAGAGAGTATGTCCGGGGTGCGTGGGGTCCTTAATTATGCTGGCTGCTTTGCCGAGGCAGCAGGAAGTGTAGACAGAGTCAATGGATGGGAGGTTGGTTTGCGTGATGGATTGGGTTACAATCTTTTGTAGTTCCTTGCGGTCTTGGGCAGAGCAGGAGCCACACCAAGCTGTGATACAACCAGAAAGAATGCTTTCTGTAAAAGTTGGTGAGAGTCGTAGCTGACATCTGATGTCCCTGCAAGTGGAAACATCTCTTGCCATGGCTCTGGCACGAGGGGCTGAGTGGCCTACTCCTGCTCCTAGTTCATATGTTTATAAAATACTTCATAATTGGCAAGATATCGACCAGGAGATGTTAGGGGTAAGTTTTTCACTCAGAGGGTGGTGGGTGCGTGGAATCGGCTGCCTGTAGTGGTGGTGGAGGCGGATTCGATAGGGTCTTTTAAGAGACTTTTGGATAAGTTCATGGAAGTTAGTAAGATAGAGGGTTATGGGTAAGCCTAGTAGGTAGGGACATGTTCGGCGCAACTTGTGGGCCGAAGGGCCTGTTTGTGCTGTAGCTTTTCTAGAGCACCTGCAGGTCTTCTCCTCTTTATTTTAAACTGAATGTATGATTGCATCATCACACACCCTGATACACCAGAGACCAGTAGCAGAAGCTGTCGTGACAGATTGCAAATTGGCAGCTCTCCCAAGGTGAAAGAGAATCATTTACTGTATGTGTGCCTGCTAACAACTCTGAATGGACAGACTATATTCGGCCAACACCTGGGGGGAAAGAATGTTCGTACAGCAAGGTTTATGAGGTGGTTAATAAAGCGCTTTCATTATTAGGCAATGAAATGCTTCAGCTCTTTGCAGGAGATGGAAAGGAATGATTCCTGACTTCTCAGGCCATGTAACCATGGCTGATAACAGATCTGTGACCTGCATGGTGGCACAGTGGTTAGCATTGCTGCCTCACAGCGCCAGGGACTCGGGTTCGATTCCTGGCTTGGGTCACTGTCTGTGTGGAGTTTGCACATTCTCCCCGTGTCTGTGTGGGTTTCCTCCCAAGTGCTCCAGTTTCCTCCCACACTCCAAAGATGTGTAGCTTAGGTGGATTGGCCATGCTAAATTGCCCCTTAGTGTAAGGGGGACTCGCTATTGTAAATGTATGGGGTAATGGGGATAGGGCTGGGTGGATTGTGGTTCATGCAGACTCGATGGGCCAAATGGTCGTCTCCTGCACTGTAGGATTCTATCCCCATACCTGGCTAGAGAACAAACTGAGTGAAATGCATGGGCAAACCAGCATTGTGATGGTTGAGTTTAAGGTACATATTGAGTGTACTGAATTTCCTTGTCCTGATGGAGCATGCATAGAATCATGGGAACAATGTAGCAAGGAAGATCTTGTGTCAGCTCCAGAGATCTGCACCTTTCTCTCCCTTTGTACTTATCCAACTCATTACCATTGAATCTGCTCATCTCCCTTTTGGGTAGTGCAGTACAAATCAACGCATATACTGAACAGGCATATACTAAAGCAGCTAAATTGATGCTGATATAGTTTTGATTAGAGGTCGGGGAAGGGGCTAGTGGGGTCCTAACTGCTTTAGAAAAAAGGACTGTAAAATGACTCTGGGCTGGATTTTCCTGCCGCGTTTGCCCCAAGACTGAAAATCCCATCTGAGGTCAACAGACCTCTGCACAGTCCATATTCTGCCTGCTATGATTCCCGTGGCGGGCCGGTTGGGAAAATTTCGCCCTCTGTTTCAGTAGGCTAGATGCTGTACAACATGGCATGAAGATGGATGTTCCCATGGGCCGAACTGACGAGCATGTACATGGCAAACCAACCCAAAGATGTTACACACAGCAGACTGCCACTACAGAGTGTTTCACTTCCATTTTTCTGCTTTGCATTTGGGAACTATTACTTTCAATTCAACATATTTACATTTATGGAGCTAGTTGTTCTGACACAGCACCAAACTTCATTGTTGCTTTTTTAAAATCAATTGAAAGCTTTAAGCTCAGCGCAATATGACAGCCCACACGGTACATTGAAAGAGAATTTGTCTCGCTAAGTACTTTAGTGCTTGTAGGTTATATTTTAATTTGTTTTGCTGATGTATATGCTCTTCTACTCTGGGTACTTTACTATTAGCTACGAGAATAGCACCAGTGCATTCCTGCATTGCCAGTTGGTAAACTGTAAGCAATACGGAAGACCAGTTGCCTGTATCTGTGCCTAACCGTGACAGATTTGTGTCAAAACCAGGGATGATCTGCTGTAGTCAAGGGTTCTTTGCTTTCAGAGCCAGAATCTACAGTTGTCATGCAAGGGTGTGTGATGACACAGAACTCAACATAGGGCGGCACAGTGGTTAACACTGCAGTCTCACAGTGCCAGAGACCTGGGTTCGATTCTGGCCTTGGGTTACTGTGTGGAGTTTGCACGCTCTCCCCGTGTCTGTATGGGTTTCCTATGGGTACTCTGTTTCCTCCTACACACCAAAGAATTGCAGGGTAGGTAGATTGGCCATGGTGAATTGCCCCTTAGTGTCAGGGTGTTTAGCAGGGTAAACACATGGGGTTACAGGGATGAGGCATGGGTGGGATTGTTGTCAGTTCAGGCTTGGTGGGCCGAATGGCGGCCTCCTGCACTGTAGGGATTCTATGAATCTTGAGTGAGAACTGGTTGTTCTTGGTTGGCTTCATTCATATCACTGCTATAGGGCATCTCGCGTGATGTCTACTGATCGAGGAGTCCATAAAACACTGGTATCTTAGGTTTTGGAATCTTTCCCTCATCCTTTCCTGCCACCCTATTCCAACCAAATTGGTTGTAGTTGCAATAGTCTGTTTGAATCTGTTCACTTAAACCCTGCGCAGAAATGTACGGATTTATAAAGAGTGCCTGAGTCCTGCCTCATTAATGATTCACTGGTTTTACTTCGTGCTTAATGGCAAGTAACTATTGTTCCAATCTAACCATGCCACCTTCTGCTGCTGTACGTATGGAAGCAAGTGAATTCTAACATGGACCAGATATCCTAATGTTCTAACATCTGCCGTGGGAGAGTAGGTCGCTTAAGGGATGTATGAATGTTCGACTCAAGGGGCGCTCAAAACCTGGATTTCTGCATTAAATCGATTGTCTTCTCGCAATCCTCATCATTGTTGCTGAATCAAAACACTACCTGTTCTTACCCTGTGATTTCTACCCCATATCACTGTGTTAAGCCAGTGTGTGTATGTGTGTGTGTGTGTGTGTATATATCTGCCCAGAAGTCTTCCATTGCTGTTCAAATGGATGGTGCTCTTTGGGGCTACTTGCATGACGTCTTGGGGGAGATTCTTCCCGCCCACTATGCTGCTCTAGCAGCTAGGGAAGGGGTGGGGGGGGGGGGGGGGGGGGGGAGGATCGGCAAGGGCAGCGATTGAGAAGGCTGGCAGTGCGGGGCCACTGCGCACGCGCTGATCTTGGCACTGACAGACTGGCGCATGCACAGCGCTGTGCTGCCGACCCCTCCAGCGGGAATAGGCCCCGCCCACTGATTTTCAGAGGGAATCACGCTAGGGCACTCTGCAATGCTCAGAGTGTGGGAGATTCATTCCAAAGATCCCGCTTTAAAAAAACCCAGTGGGAGTTACTCCCATTTTCATGTGAATTGGGGACTTGGAATTTTTTTGGGAGAATCCCGGCCCTTGTGTTCCCTGGTTCCTTGAAAAGACAGGATGGGACTAATGTTACCTCTAATTCCCCCTCGCTGTCCATAGCCCCATTTATTGCACTGTGTGGACTCTTTAAGATTGTCGTGCGGCCGCACAAGTGCCTAACTTTAAGGAACAACTGCTTGTGTGCAGCCTGTTTATCCCGTCCCCAACACATTCCCGAATTCTGCACATCCATGCAGCTTACAGGGAAGATTGGCTGGGATGTTCTGGGGCTGTATTTTACAATGTGGTGCACTGTTTGCTGAGGAACGAATGGGAATATTACAGGAGAAGATTAAAGCACCTGCTTGGCAAGCCTATTTTCCGTTCTTTAAAATCCAGCAGCTAGAAATCTTATGCGATAGTCTCATTAACGTGCATGGTGCCAAAAGCTTGGTATTGGAAGTTCCACATCATAAAACCTGTCCCATAAGAGTAATGAACATACTTATTCATTGAGTGCATTATGTTTGCCCAATCATGGTATTGTAACATTGGGGTGGCACAGCGGTTAGCACTGCTACCTCACAGTGCCAGGGACCCGGGTTCAATTCCGGCCTCGGGTCAGTGTCTTTGTGGAGTTTGAAGTTCTCCCCATGTCTACGTGGGTTTCCTCCGGGTGCTCCAGTTTCCTCCCACAGTCCAAAGATGTGTAGGTTAGGTGGATTGGCCAAGCTCAATTGCCCCTTAGTGCCGGGGGATTAGCAGGGTAAATATGTGGGGTTACGGGAATAGGGCCTGGGTGGGATTGTAGTCGGTGCTGTGAGGCAGCAGACTCGATGGTCTCCTTCTGCACTGTAGGATTCTATGATCTATGAACATTGTACATGTTATAGAATATGTGTGATTGATACAGCAGTTAATCTGTGCATCAGTCAAACCTCCACAGTCACAGCATCTTCCAGTGCCTCTTGCATAAATATGTCCTCATGTGCCTTGAATTTCTTTCCACTACATACTTTTTTACTGTGCCCTGTGGTCGTGTGCCAATTTTGTCTTTAAACAAAAGGGCAGTGTGCGTTGAGACAGAGTGACTTGACCCATGGAAATTCTTTCCTGCAGCAAATTCTTTTTGCCATCAAGGCATGTTTCATGCAATTTGCATTATCCTACTACACTATTTCACTTTTACATCCTCATTTGTTTTGGCTTCACTGATTTTCTGTGTGCCGGTACAGTATTATTTTTACCCCATCTTTAACAGCTACAATTGTCCTATACTGCTACGATATAGGCATATACTTGCCTTATCTTTCATGCTCTTTTAGTTATGCAACTTTTTTAAGGGTTTTCCACATGGATCTTAAGGTAATTGATAACGGTTCAAATTGCTTGCCACGTGTTTACAAGGACAATACCAGAACTGAGAGGGTGTGTCTATCAGGGAAGTTTGAATGGCTTGTGTCTCTTTTCTCTCGAAAAAAGAAGACCGAGAGATGGCCGGATGGAAGTCTTTTAAGAATGGATTGATAGAGTAGGTGTAGGAGGTCTTGTGTTGCAGTGTTCAGCTTCTGAGTCAGAGTTCACGTCCCATTCTTGGGGCGGGATTTTCTGGCCGCACTCGCCCCAAGCTCGGAAAATCCCACCCGAGGTCAACGGATCTTTGCATGGTCCGTGTCCCGCCCGCTACAATTCCCGTGGCGGGCGTTTCGGTAAAATTCCACCCTAGAACCGCAAAGTACAAGCGAATATACTGCGGATGCTGGGCAGCACGGTGGCACTGTGGTTAGCACTGCTGCCTCACAGCGCCTGGGACCCGGGTTCGATTCCCGGCTTGGATCACTGTCTGTGCGGACTCTGCACGTTGTCCCCGTGTCTGCGTGGGTTTCCTCCGGGTGCTCCGGTTTCCTCCCACAATCTAAAAGACATGCAGGTTAGGTGCATTGGCCATGCTAAATCCTCCCTCAGTGTACCCGAACAGGCGTCGAAGTGTGGCGGCTAGAGGAATTTCACAGTAATTTCATTGCAGTGTTAATGAAAGCCTACTTGTGACTAATAAATAAACTTTGCTTTCTTAAATCGAAACAGAAAAATGCTGGAAGAACCCTGCAGACCTGGCAGCATCTGTGGAGAGAGAAACAGAATTAACATTTCGAGTCTGTTTGACCCTTCTCTCTGCACAAACGCTGCCAGACCAGCTGAGCTCTTCCTGCACTTTTCTGTTTTTATTCCACTCCAGGACTTGATGTCCAAGATCGGTGCATTCATAATGTGGCCAAAAGGCAGAGCATCAGCTTGTAGATTGTTCTATTACATGTCAATGCAGGCAGTAAGAGATGGAGAGAGTTCTGGTCAGCCATGTGATGGAAAGAAAATTGCAGCCTCTCCCATCACTATTCATAGCCCCAGGCCACAACATTCATGTTAAAGTGTATGTTCGCATGGCAACTCAGACTCCTTGGAGGATCAGTTGGCTAAGATGGATGGTGTCGATCAGATTGGTGCCAATCGGATGCAGTTTGATCCCCTTTCAGGCTGGGGACAATTTGAAACCAGTCTCCTCACCCCCCCTATGGCAGAGGTTGTGACGCTGTGGATCGCACCTGCCTTTGGGCAGAGAGAGAAATGAGGAAGAAGAACGGGAGGTATTGAGGGGATGTTATCATTTGGGAGCTGCTCCGGAACTAGGGGCCACAAATATAGAGGAATGTCAGCAAACAAGGAATTCAGGAGAAACTCTTTCTTTGAACCCAGCGTGCTGTTGGAATGTGGAACTCACTACCACAAAGAGTAGCTGAAATAGTGAGCATCGATGTATTTAAGGAGAAGCTGGATTAGCACTGTGCAGGGGAAGGGAATAGATTATACTGATTGGGTGAGATGGAGAGGGGTGGGAACAGACTCATGTAGACAATATAACTGCTGGCATGGACCAGTTTTGCACATTCTGTAATTCTGTGTAATTCTATTCTGCCTTGCTTTGTGCCTGACTGTCACATCTGAAGCCTGTCCTCCACCCTGAAATAATAATTTCCATTACACAATTCACAGGCATTTGTAGGACCTAGTTACTGAAAGTGTTTGGTCACTGGACATTTTTAATTGCCCATTCTTCAACTATTTGGATATTTATGCTTGCAAACTGCGAAACACGAAACGATCAAGAGCAGTCAAACACAAGTTAGTCTAGTTTTGCACTGTCAGTAATGAAGCTGGATTCTCAGGAGTGCTGCATCTTCCCCAATCTTTTGACAATTAAAATAACATTAAGCAATTCTCTTTTAAACCTTGGTTTGAGAAATGGGGGAGACGCGGTGGTTTAAGTTCTGCAAACATTGAACCAACAAGTGAGTTCGCAAAAACCTGGGGAGAAATTTTCTTTGTTAGCACTCTTTGCTTCATGCGTTGGAACACATTGACTGATAATGTTGGCAGCACTTAGCAACCAAAGGAAATCTTCCTGCTGTGTTTAGGATGTTACTAATGCAAAGCAATGGGAGGAAATCCTTGTCTGTAATTAGTAAAACACACAACTGGGGAGACAGTATCTTGATTTTGTGGCCTATAAAACATAAATGAAGATGTTGGCGGCACAGTGGTTAGCACTGCTGCCTCATAGCGCCAGGGACCCAGGTTCAATTCTCGGCTTGGGTCACTGTCTGTGTGGAGTCTGCACGTTCTCCCTGTCTCTGTGTAGGTTTCCTCCGGGTGTTCCACACTCCTCCCACAGTCTGAAAGACATGATGTGGAGATGCCGGTGTTGGACTGGGGTGGGCACACTAAGAAGCCTCACAACACCAGGTTAAAGTCCAACAGGTTTATTTGGTATCACGAGCTTTCGGAGCGCTGCTTCTTCATCAGGTGAGTGGACATACTGGTTAGGTGCATTGGCCATGCTAAATTCTCCCTCAGTGTACCCGAACAGGTGCCGGAGTGTGGCGACTAGGGGATTTTCACAGTAACTTCATTGTAGTGTTAATGTAAGCCTACTTGTGACACTAATAAATAAACTTAAAACTTAATGGTGCATGTAGTAAAGTTGCAATTCGGCATCGCGTGAATAAGAAATTCATTCTAATTCTGTGTACAAAATTGTAGTGTGGGGATAAAGCAGTCATGAGTTTGAAATTGCACTTTACAGTTTACAGTGGTTGGAAATCTGGGGGTAAAATCAGGAAATGCTTGAAATACACAGTAGGCCTATCAGAACAGCACAGGTAATTCAGGTTTATAATCTTTAACAGGACTTGGAATTAGAGGCTTGAATAAGTACCTTTTGTAGGAGTACACAAAACAGGAGACAAGGTCAGTGGGTTGGGTGCAGAACATGAGTTCTGAATCAGAAATGCTTCATAGACATGGCTAATGTGTTCACTTATGAGATAGTCATCAGCTTCAGGTAGCGTAGTTGGAGGGCATGCCCCTGGCTACATCAATGGGGACGAAGTAGAAATGGTCCAGAATTTCAGGTTTTTAGGTGTCCAGATCACCAGCAACCTGCCCTGGTCCCCCCCATGCTAACACTATAATTAAGAAAGCCCACCACTGCCTCTACTTTCTCAGAAGACTAAGGAAATTTGGCATGCCTGCTACGTCTCTCACCAACTTTTACAGATGCACCATAGAAAGCATTCTGTCCAGTTGTATCATATCGTGGTACAAGACTGCACGCAATAAACTACAAAGGGTTGTGAATGTAGCCCAGTCCATCACACAAACCAGCCTCCCATCCATTGACTCTGTCCACATTTCCTGTTGCCTCAGCAAAGCAGCCAGCTTGATCAAGGACCCCACGCACCCTGGACATTCTCTCTCCACCTTCTTCCATCGGGAAAAAGAGACAAAAGTCTGAGGTCACATACCAACCGGCTCAAGAACAGCTTCTTCCCTGCTGCCATCAGATTTTTGAATGGACCTACCTTGCATTAAGTTGATCTTTCTCTACACCCTAGCTATGGTGTAACACTACACTCTGCACTCTCTCCTTTCCTTCTCTATGAACGGTATGCTTTGTCTGTATAGTGTGCAAGAAACAATACTTTTCACTGCATACTAATACATGTGACAATAATAAATCAAATCAAACCTGTAATTATATTTGATACCTATGGCATGTGGTGAGAGATGATTCCTGGACAGCCAGGACCGGACCCTGAACCACCATTACTGTGGAGCTGCCGGGCCCTAAGATACTGCCTGTCTCTGAGATCCTATTAACCTGTGGTTTCAAAATAGGACAACTCGTGGCTAAAGAAGTGGGTGTGGGTGGGTGTTCACCATAAATGACATTGCAGAGACCGAGGAAAGTGAAAAACTCCACTTTGTTTCCATCATCAATAAAAGTGGCAGGCTTTTAAAATAACAAAGAAAATTAGAAAAAGACCTAGAAAGTTAAAATACAATGAAAGAGATATGGATCTCAAAAGGGAAGACTGTCCTTGATCAAAGCTACCGAATTCTGTAAAGGCACAGCAGAAAGGATAGATGGGGTAATGAAATGAATGTATGTATTTGTATTTTCAAATGGTAACGTGCCACAAAGTAGGCCCATGACTCTGTCAGAACATGTGGAGTTAGGGGACACATAACAGAATGGAGAGCAAACTGGTTATAAAACAAAAAGCAGAGAGTATGGGTAGCGACTCAGACTGGCAATTAGTTAGGGTCTGGCACAGGTAGGGTTAATGTAGGGATTGAGTACATAGAAACATAGGAAATATGTGCAGGAATAGGCCATTTGACCCTTTGAGCCTGATCATGGCTGACCATGCGCTTTCGCTTTCTCTCCATACCCCTTGATCCCTTTAGCCCCACGGGCCACGTGCAGCTCCCCCTTGAACATATCTAACGAACAGACCCCAACAACTTTCTGCAGTAGAGAATTCCACAGGTTCACAACTCTCAGTGAAGACGTTCTTGCTCATCTCAGTCCTGAATGGCTTACCCCTTATTATTTGACTGTGACCCCAGTTCTACACTTCCCCAACATCGGGAAGATTCTTCCCGTATCTCGCCTGTCCAGTCACATCAGGATTTTATATGTTTCTACGAGATCCCCTCTCATTCTTCTAAACTCCAGTGAGTAGAAGCCCAATCGATCCAGCCTCTCTTCATATGTCAGTCCTGCCATTCCAGAAGTCAGTCTGGTGAACCTTTGCTGGACTCTCTTGATAGCAAGAAAATCCTTCCTCAGACTAGGAGACCAAAATTGCATGCAATACTCAAGGTGTTGCCTCACCAAAGCCCTGTAAAACTTCAGCAAGACATCCCTATTCCTATACTCAAATCCTTTTGCTGTGAAGGCCAGCATACCATAAGTATCTGCATAGTAATATAAAAATACACGACCTGCATAGTAATATAAGAATGTACACGACCCACATCCAGGGTCAGTCTAATGTTGGGCAGAGACATGTGTACCAGTAAGCATGGAGACGGCTCCCAGCTAACACCCTTTACTGTATGTTTCTAAATAGTTTTGAGTGTCAATAATGACTTACAATTAACCTATGTATGACTGTAAAGACTTCTTCAGACCTACTGAACTGTAACCAACAGCCTACAACTGTTAGACGTGGATGGGTATTGGGATCACTGTTGTTCACCCCTCATAATTGGAACTTGGGAATAAGAAGCACAAAATCAAAATTTGCAGATGACACTAAAATTATGGGATGCAATTAACATGGAGGTGGATGATGACAAAATATAGGAAAACATCCATAAACCAGCAAAATGAACATGTTATTGACAAGAGTCCATTATAGGTAAGAGTGAGGTAATACGTTGTGATAGAAAGAATAAGGAATCCTCATATTCCTTAGAAAGCAGATGTTAAAATGGACTGGAAGAGCCGAGGAATCTGGGGTTACAGTTACATGAATAACTAGAAGTGTCAATGTATGTTAACAAGGCCATAAAAAAGCATCAGCTCAGCTCAGGTTCAAATATGACACCGAGGTTGTAACCAGACTGGTTTAGTCACAGAGAGCTTAGTTGCCCTAGAGAGGGATGGAGTTAGTAGCTAGGGACCAGAGCTTGAAATGGGAACTGAAAACAATGACACTCATCACAGAATCTCAAAATCTTTACAGCACAGAAGAGGCCATTCAGCTCATGGTGTCTGCACTGGATGTCCAAGTGAGCAACGCATTTAGCGCCATTCTCCTGCCATCACCCTGTAACCCTGCACTTTCTTCCATTTCAGATAACAAATTCCATTTTGAATGCTTTGATTGAACCTGCCTCCACCAAAGTCTCACACAGTGCACTCCAGATCTTAACCACTCACTGCGTAAAAGCTTTTTTCACATACCACATTTGCTTCTTATGCCAATTATTTTAAATCTGTGTCCACTCATTCTTGATCCTTTAGTGAGTGGGAACAGTTCTCCTCATCTATTCTGTCCGGACCCTTCATGATTTTGAATATCTCTATCTTATCTTCTCTTTTTAAGTAGAATGGTTCGAACTTCTCCATTCTATCTTCATAACTGAAGTTTCTCAGCCCTGGAACCATTCTCATGAATCTTTACTTCATTCTCTCCAATGCCTCTACATCCTTCCTAAAGTGAGGCACCCAGAACGCGACGCAATACTCTAGCTACTGTCTCGTACAAGTTCAACATTACTTTCTTGCTCATGTACTCCATGTCCCTGTGCTGAATGCTTTATTAACTACACTCAACTTGTCCCACCACCACCTCCTTCAATGACTTATGCACATATATACCCATGTACCTGTGCTCCCGCCACCCTCCTTTCGAATTGTGTATTTTAGAATTTTATACTGTTGTGCCATGTGCTTCTTAACAAAATGAATCACTTCACATTTCTCCACATTGATGTTCATCGGCTGCCTATCTGTCCATTCCACCAAATTGTTGATGCCCTTTTGCAGTTCTGCTATGTCCTCTTCACACAATGTTTCCAAATTTTGTGCCATCTGCAAATTTTGAAATTGTGTTCTGTCCAGCAAGGACTAGGCCATTAATATATATGGGGAAAATTAAGAGTCCCAACAGTGTCCCCTGGGGAAATGCACTTTGAACTTTCCCCCAGTCCAGAGAAAAATGTCCCAGCCTATCCAGCTTCTTCTTATAACTCAAACCATCAAGTCCTGATAGCATCCTAGTAAATCTTTTCTGCACTCTTTCTAGTTTAATAATATCCTTTCCATAATAAGGTGACCAGAACTGTACACAGTATTCCAAGTGTGGCCTTTCAATGAGCTTTCAATGAGCTATGAACATGTACCCCTAGATCTCTTTGTTCTGTAACTCTCCCCAACGCCTTACCATTAACTGAGTAAGTCCTGCCCTGGTTCAATCTACCAAAATGCATCAGCTCGTAGTTAGCTAAATTAAACTCCATCTGCTATTCGTCAGTCCACTGGCCCAATTGATCAAGCTCCCATTGCAATCCGAGATAATGTTCTTCACTGTCCACTATGCCACCAATCTTGGTGTCATCCACAAACTTACTAACCATGCTTCCTAAATTCTCATCCAAATCATTAATATAACTGACAAATAACAGTGGACCCAACACTGATCCCTGAGGCAACGCTACTGGTCAGAGGCCTCCAGTTTGAAAAACAACCCACTACAACCACTATCAAGCCAATTTTGTATGCATTTGGCTACTTCACCCTGGATCCCGTGAGATTTAACTTTATGCAACAACCTACCATGTGGTACCTTGTCAAAGGCCTTGCTAAAGTCCATGTAGACAACATCAACTGCATTACCCTCATCTACCTTCTTGGTTACCCCTTCAAAAAACTCAATCAAATTTGTGAGACATGATTTTCCACTCACAAAGCCATGCTGACTGTCCCTAATCAGTCCTTGCCTCTCTAAATGCCTGCAGATCCTGTCTCTCAGAATACCTTCTAACAACTTACCCACCACAGATGCGAGGCTCACTGGCCTGTAGTTCCAGGCTTTTCCTTGCAGCCTTTTTTAAACAAAGGCACAACATTTGCCCCCCTCCAATCTTCAGGCACCTCACCTGTGACTATCGATGATTCAAATATCTCAGCTAGGGGACCCGCAATTTTCTCCTTAGCCTCTCACAATGTCCTGGGATACACTTCTTCAGGTCCTGGGGATTTATCAACCTTGATGCGCTTTAAGACTTCCAGCACCTCCCTCTGTTATATATACACTCTTCAAGACATCACTATTTATTTCCCCAAGTTCCCTAACATCCATGCCTTTCTCAACAATAACTACTAATGGGAAATATTCATTTAGGATCTCACTTATCTCTTGTGGATCTGCACATAGATGACCTTGTTGATCCTTAAGAGGCCCTACTGTCTCCCTATTACTCTTTTGCCCTTTATGTATTTGTAGAATCTCTTTGGATTCTGCTTTGCCTTATCTGCCAAAGCAATCTCATGTCCCCTTTTTGCCTTCCTGATTTCTCTCTCAACTCTACTTCTACACCCTCTATACTCTTCAAGGGATCCACTTGATCCCAGCTGCCTATGCATGTCATGCGCCTCCTTCATCTTCTTGACCAGGACCTCAACATCCCGAGTCATCCAGGGTTCCCTACTTCTATCAGCCTTGTCCTTCACTCGAAGAGGAATGTGCTTACCCTGAACCCTGGTTAACACACTTTTGAAAGTCTCCCACTTACCAGACATCCCTTTGCCTGCCAACAGACTCCTCTAATTAACTTTTGAGAGTTCCTATCTGATGCCATCAAAATTGGCCTTGTCCCAATTTAGAATTTTAACTTTTGGGCCGGACCTATCATTCTCCATAGCTATCTTTAAACTAATGGACTTATGGTCACTGGTCCCAAAGTGATCCCTCACTAACACTTCTGTCACCTGCCCTTCCTTATTTCCCAAGAGGAGGTCAAGTTTTGCCCCCTTTCTAATCGGACCATTCACATATTGAATGAGAAATTCCTCCTGAATACATTCAACAAATTTCTCTCCATCCAAGCCTCTAATACTATGGCTGTCCCAGTCAATGTTGGGACAGTTAAAATCCCCGACTATTATCACCCTATTTTTCTTGGAGTTATCCGTAATCTCCTTACATATTTGCTCCTCAATTTCCCGCTGACTATTTGGGGGGCTATAGTACAACCCTATCAAAATGATTTCCCCCTTCTTATTTCTCAGTTCTGCCCATATAGAGTCAGTGAACCCTCAGATATATCCCCCTTCAGTACTGCCGTGATGTTTTCCTTAATCAAAAGTGCAACTCCCACTCCTCTCTTACCTCCCTGTTCTATCTTTCCTATAGCATCTGTACCCTGGAACATTGAGCTGCCAGTCCTGTCCCTCCCTTAGCTATGTTTCAGTAATAGCTATAATATCCCAGTCCCATGTACTCATCCATGCCCTGAGTTCATCTGCCTTGCCCGTCAGGCCTCTTGCATTGAAATAAATGCAGTTTAATCTGGACTTCCCTTGCTCTCTGCTCTGCTTTTGTCTGACCTGTCTGGGGTACTAGGATTACTGACACTGACTTTACCATTTAATGTGCTGTCTTTAGCTTCTGTGGTGTCCTCAACCTTCTCTTCTGTCTCCCTCCTGCTTTGGGTCTCATCCCCTGCCAAACTAGTTTAAACCCTCCTGAGTGGCTCTAGCAAATATCCCCACCAGGATATTAGTCCCCCTCCAGTTCAGGTGTAATCCATCCCTCTTGAACAGATCACCCCTTCCCCAGAAGAGATCCCAATGATCCAAAAATCTAAATCCCTGCCCCCTGCACCAGCTCTCAAGCCATGTATTCATCTGTCTAATTTTCCTATTCCTACTTTTATTAGCATGTGGCACCGGCAGTAGTCTAGAAATTACTACCTTTTGAGGTCCTGCACATTAGCCTTCTGCCTAACTCTCTATATTCACTCTTCAGGACCTCAGCCCTTTTCTTACCTATGTCGTTGGTATCAATATGTACAACGACCTCTGGCTGCTCACCCTCCCCCTTAAGAATGTCCTGTAACCGCTCAGAGATGTCCTTGACCCTGGCACCAAGGAAGCAACACACCATTCTGAATGAAGCTTGTTTCTCTAACAAGCTTCATTCTGCTAACCTGTACTCCATAGTTCAGTACAATCACGAATTGATATTGAGCCTATTGTGTCGATCTCTGTGTGTTATGATATCTTGGACTGGAGGTGAAGCTGTTCGGAACGGGCAGCTGCCTTCACAACCAAACAATATCAAGTGTGACGGAAACATGCATTTACACTTCACGCTAATTATTTTATGCAGGTTGATGCCACACCTTGTGATCATGTATGAACCATATTGGCTCCTCAATAACTGGCAAGGCAATTCTCAGCAAACATCGCATATTCAAAATGGCAATAACATGCTTCATTATAGAATAAGGTGTTAACTTTGTTTGGATCTACAAGAGTAGTGCAAAAACTACTCGCACCAAGTTGAGTTCACCCATTACACTGGTGCTTGCTGACCTACATTAGCTCCCAGCCGACTAACAATTCAGTTTTAAGCTAGGAACATAGGGGTGGCACGGTGGTTAGTGCTGCTGCCTCACAGCGCCAGGAACCCAGGTTCAATTCCGGCTTTCTGTCTGTGGAGTTTGCACGTTTTCCCCGTGTCAGTGTGAGTTTCCTCCAGGTGTCCCGGTTTCCTCCCACATTCCAAAGATGTGCAGGGAAGGTAGATTGGCCATGTTAAATAGCCCCCTCAGTGTCCCAAGCTGTGTAGGTTCGGGAGATTTCTGGGGTAAATATGTTCCAGAGAAGGGTCTAGGTGGGTTGCTCTATTGGAGAGTTGGTGCAGAGTTGATGGGCCAAATGGCCTCCTTCTGTACGGTAAGGCTTCTATTCTATGACTTAGTAGCAGGAGTAGGCCGTTTAGCCATCCTCTCTCTCTTTCTGTCCTTCTTTAAGATGCTCCTGAAAACTATCCTCTTTGACCAAGCCTTTAATCATTTGCCCTAATATATTCTTACGTGTCCAATTCTGTTCAGTAAAACTCCTATGACATTTTACGACCAAAGGTGCTATTAAAATCCAAGGAGTTATTGTAAATGTAGCTGTTGAAGTTATACAGATCAGTGGTGATCTAATTGAATGGCGGGGACAGGCTCAAGGGGATGAATGTCCTGTTCCTATGTATTCTAGTTTCAACACATGATCTCTCAGCCTCAATTTCTCCACCCAGACCATGTAAGAATGGCAGATTGCCTTCCCTAAAGGACATTAGTGAACCAGATAGGTTTTTATGGCAATAGACAATGGCTTCAGGGTAATCGGTAGACCTTTAATTCTGCATTGTTATTGAAATTAACCCCCCAGTAAAGACTGGGAGACTGGGTGACCTGTGATGAAACCTTGAGGAATACATCTAACTAGATCAGTGTAGATTTACTTGGACACCAAGGTTTAATTAATGAGGAGAGTTTACACAAACTAGGATTGTGTTCCCTGAAATTTAGATGGCTAAGTGCTGAATTGACCAAAGTTTGCAAGATGTTATGGAGAACACGTGGGTGGCACAGTGGTTAGCACCAGGGACCCGGGTTCAATTCCGTCCTCGGGTCACTGTCTGTGTGGAGTCTGCATGTTCTCCTCATGTCTGCGTGGGTTTCCTCTGGGTGCTCTAGTTTCCTCCCACAGTCCAAAGATATGCAGGTTAGGTGGATTGACCATGCTAAATTGACCCTTAGTGTCAGGGAGATTAACAGGCTAAATACACGGGATTATGGGATTGTTGTCAGTGCAGCTCGATGGGCTGAATGGCCACTTTCTGCACTATTGGGATTCTATGATTCAATAAGATAGGGTAGATTAAAAAAATATGATTTCCACTGGATGGGAAGCTGAGGACCGTAGGTTATAGTCTAAAGGTTAGAGCCACAACTTTCAGATGTGAGATGGGAAACACTTTTACAATTCAAGGTGAAAAAGGTTTGAAACTCTCTTGAATGTCAATTGTTGGCAGAGCAATTGCTAATTTTAAATCTGATGCTGATAAATTATTGTTAACCAAAGCGGCATGGTGGCACAGTGGTTAGCACTGCGGTTAGCACTGCTGCCTCATAGCACCAGGGACTCGGGTTCAATTCTGGCTTTGGGTGATTGTCTGTGTGGAGTTTGCACGTTCTCCCTGTGTCTGCGTAGGTTTCCTCCGGGTGCTCTGGTTTTCTCTTGCAGTCTAAAGATGTGCAGGTAGCTGGATTGGCCTTGTTAAATTGCCCCTTAATGTTCCAAGATGTGCAGGTTAGGTCGATTGGCAATGCTAAATTGTCCCTCAGTGTCTCAAGATGTGTAGTTAGGGGGGAGTAGTGCGTTTAAATACGTAGAATTACAGGGGTAGGGCCTGGGTGGGATGGTCTGTCAGAGAATCGGTGCAGACTTGATGGGCCGAATGGCCTCCTTCTGTACTTTAGTGATTCAATGATTTAATGATTCTATGATCATTCATGACCAAAGGGATCTGAGTCATTGGCTGGTGTGTGGGCCAGGATTATTAGAACGGCAGCATTTCACTTCTGCTGAGTTGGTGGTGAATGATTCCCTGCGATGCTGGCCGCCCTGCGTTTCTGTAACGCTCCAGCGAAAGTTTACTGATTGGGGATTTTACTGCTGTCCTCTCAGTTGACAGGAAGCCCTGCTTCAGGGAGCTGCCCGTCAGTTCTCTTGATTGGCAGCTCTGGAAGCTGCAGGAAACTCGACTGGGACTGCAAGCTGTCCCCAATGTCCAAATCCCACCAATCTCGGATTGAGTAAATGTACAGGTCTCTGGGAGGGGTGGTGAGGCCCAGGGATTTGGCCAAAGGCAGGATGGGGGTGTTGGGGGAGAGTCCAGGGGTGGAGGGAGCACACGCACAGATCAGGGATGTTTCTTTTGTGGTGGGGTGGGGGCGCACGATGTTGAAAGGAGGCCATTGATGGAAACGCCCCCTGTCCCTCCCCACCTGAGCAATACCGCTTTTCAAGCTTGCCTTCTGCCTGCAAGCTCCTCGTGCCAACCCGAATATTGAGGCTGGGTGGGAAAAGCCCCTTAAGTGGTGATTAATTGGCTATTTAAGAGGCTCAGTTGGGGAAAGGCTATTGGGCTGGCCCTTGCCCATCCCACAATGAAATTGCGGAGAGGTCAGGGCAGGCGGTAGCCTGGTGGGAAGGCCATCCAAGGAATTTTCTAGACCCTAGCCCCGTCTGTAAACCTGTCGGCAGGGCAAGGTGAAATTCTGTCCCTGACGTTTGTCGCAGATAGCAATGAACTCATTAAATGGCGATGGAAGGGGCTTACAGGGCCAAATGGCCTACTCCAGTGTTCATAAGTTCAGCAAACTCCACATTGGATATGCGTTGCTGACAGGAAAAGTTTCACATTGAATTCATGGAATTTACTGCTTCCTGGAAAATCATCTACTTCATAAGAAATAAGAAGAAACGTTAATCATAAAGCTGCCTTATTGTGTGGTGGTGCTGCTGAATGTGGATAAAATAAACCAGCACAATAAAACCTTTAAAAACTCGAGTTCTGTTTTTGACAAAGAAAACCCTATTTCCACTTAGAGCTTTTAAAAATACAGAAGTCTCAATAAAGGGAACTTTCCTCGACAGTCTGAGGCCACCAGGGTCCATATTTCAGTGCAGGGCCTCATTTTGCAGTGAACAGAATATTCACATTTCACTGATTTGGAACGTAGGAAAAGGTGACATGTTAGCCAAGATTATGACATAACTGAAGATATTTTTAGTTTCATTTTTGAAGTGTAAGGAATAACTCTATTGCAGTTATAACACTGCAGGAACCGGTTGTGAATCAAACTGCACGTTGCATGCGGATGGCAGCCATGATCATTTAGCCTTAAAGATCAGAGGTCAGAATAATACTCCCAACGCTCAGCCAAACCTGTGTGTGTGCCCTCTGTGAGTGGCAAGATGGCGACAACAACTTGCATTGATATACTGCCTTTAACATAATAGAACAACCCATGGTGCTTCACAGGAACACAACCAGACATAATTTTATTTCAATTCATTCGTGGGACATGGGCATCGCTGGCTGGTCAGCATTTATTACCCATCCCTAGTTGCCCGAGGGCAGTTGAGAGTCAACTAGATTGCTGAGGCTCTGGAGTCGCATGTAGGCCAGACCAGGTAAGGACAGAAGATTTCCTTCCCTAAAGGACGTTAGTGAACAAGATGGGTTACCAAGACAGAGGGCAGTTGAAAGAAATATGTTTTAAGGAGCTTCAAAGGAGGCGACAGATGTTTAGTGAGGAAATTCCAGAGCTTAGGGCCTAACTGAAGGCATGGCTGCCAGTGATTGGATGGAGAAATGCGGGAATGTGCAAGAGGTGAGGTTTGTAGGTGGGTGATAATGCTGTGGGTTGATTTATTTCCCACTTTCTTTCATGGCTTCGATCTGCTGAAATGTTTGTGTTTTCATTTCCCTTCGATGGGTTGGCTGTGACTAACTACAGGAGCTCCATGGGAAGGAAGAACCTCCATTCTACCATTCCATGATGAAGAACACTTTATGCTATGCATTAGCTGTCCCATAAAGGATTTCAGCTTTGACAAGAGTTAGAGTCATAGAGATTTACAGCATGGAAACAGGCCCTTCGGCCCAACTTGTCCATGCCGCCCTTTTTCTTTAAACCCCTAAGTTAGTCTTTTAAACCCCTAAGCTAGCAAGAAGCATATTTTTATTACAATGGTAAATTAAACATTATGAATTTCATTTGTACAGTTTTTTTGAACAGTTGATGATGCATCAATACGTCACCTTCTCTCATTTCTCAATATCATCCCAAAGCACGTCACACTCAATGGTTTACCTCAAGTGATGGGCAACCTAGGCTAATGAGTGGGCCACTTGAGTGGCACTCCATCTCAACAGGCTTCAAGATTGAAATTGGGCTTGTTCACTGACCCTTGAATAAGGTTAAATACATTTAATGTACTTTGAGCATTTCACAATGTGTTATAGAAAGTGCTTAATCATTCATATATTTATAGGACTATCATCAACTTATAATGGTTTTTTAAAAAAAGGAAGTATTTACATTTTGGATACAGAGGGAGTGCATGGCTCTCGGGGTCAATGTTGTGAGCAATCAGCACGTTCCTCACTTCACTTGCTCTTGCTTTATGGGCGTATCGCTTCAGTCACGCCAGCAGGAAAAAACTACACAGATGGAAATCAGTGGAATGTAGCAATCCTGGACAATAGTCAACAAAATGTCTTGTGGGCTGCGCTCAGAACCCAGATGGACCGTACGTGGCCCCAGGCTGCAGATTACCCACCACTGGTTTAACTAGTCGAGGACTTTGATATGTCAAAGATTGGCAGATATTAACAGAGTGCTTCTTCTCTTGATCCATCTGCCACATTCCCAATAGTTTCATTCTCTTCTTCTGTGAGGTGCTTCTGGAAAGAGCAAAGATTAAGGGGAAATGGTGAGAACATGGGTAGGCAGGATTAACCCAATGAAAATGGTCATTGGGTAAAATGATTCTTTTGTTCTTCCCAAACTACTGTTTGTTGGTATTGTTTGCCCACTGGAGACTCCAGTGCCAATTTTCTGGATGCATTTCCCATCAGTGTATCGTCTCATCCATCGGGAACACAAGCCACAATATCGGGATTGCACTTCAAAGTTTTCTGCACAGCCTCGGCAAATGTTCTGAAAATAGCAGAACGCGCCTGCAAGTTTCCATTGTGCTCTCTCGGGTGGGCGAGGCTGTGTGTCAGGAACAAGCACTAAAGAGACCTGCCTCTGCACCATTTTTGAACAATTTTCCAAAACAATATTCAAAACATGAGTATTGAGGCAGATGTGGCTCTATCCTCCCTCCACAGATGTTGTCAGACCTGCTGGGTTTCTCCGGCATTTTCTGTTTTTGTTTCAGATTCCAACATCCAGGATGTTTTGCCTTTATTCCATATCTCTTTGTTTGCTTGGCGTGTTTGGGTAAGGTGGAAGACCCTTCTCCCCCTGCCCCTTTTAAAATACACCTTCAAACCTAGCTTTTTGACCAGGCTTTTGGGCACCTGTCCCAATATCTCTTTGTGACAGGCGTTACATTGTTGTATCTTACACCTGAGTGAAGCACCTTTGGACAATCTGCTACATCAGTGGCACCATGCAAATGCAAGTTGTTGTTGCATAAACCAACGGGAAGATGTTTGGGGGTGGTATGAATCTCCGATGAAACTAAAAATACTTGGCGGTGTGGGCTGTTCTTTTTCCCACGCAGGTAGAAGTTTAACTTTAAAGGTTGGAAGAGAAGGAGAATCTCTTCCAACTGAATAACCAGGGGGCTTCTATTACAGGCAATACCATAGCAAACTAGCATCATGTGACCCAGACCCAACCACAGCCTCTCTGAATTGTGATTCGGGCTGTGGATGTGTGCGCTGTATCTGCATGCGAGTCGAATTGAGCACCGGTAAAGGGCCCTGTAAAGGTGATATCCCACTCCGTTAAATAATTCAGCTGCGCTTAAGAACAGCTCAGTCGACAGTTAGAGGGAAAAGAATCTGGCCAGAGCCTGCAGGAATCTGTTCTTGCAGTGATGACCAGCAGAACACAAAGCAAACGACACTGGTCTACTTTCTCCCAGTAAGTACCCATTCAAAGAGTTTCTGGCTTGCAACACTGAGCTTTGTACAAACCCCGGCGAAGCATGCATGAGGCAGCAAAAACTCCGGGGTTTTGCGGATAAAGGAGCCAATGTCCTTTTGAGGATTCGCCCCCCCTCCTTCCTTTTTCCTGAAAGTGTTCAGATTAGGCTTCAACTCCTATTGTTCCACCTCCCCAACAAAGACAGCACAGGACAAAAGTCTTCCTTGTGCGTGCTGTCGCTGCTAATCCACTAAAGGGCTTCCAGTCCGTGTGCTGCTCACTTTGATTCGCACCCCTGGCTTGTAAGAAAAGCAGAACTGCAGACAATGGGGCTGCAGTGGGGGTCAGAATGCTGTCACGGCGAGGATTCAATTGATGCACTGCTGACGGGAGAAGCACGCTCAGCGTTGCCCTGCCTGCTCGTGTGTGTGTGTGTTGCCAGACAAGTAGTCTTGTTGTTGGCTTTGGCTGGCCAGGAATTGAAAACCATTCAGAAATTAAGCGCGCACAAACAAGTCATTGTTTACCTCCCCATTGCAGGGTATTATTAATGAGAGTTACACTATTGGCCATTATTGGCTTGAAATGAATAAAGAGCTGGGCACATGTAAAGCTATACACTAGAGGAGGATTCTTAGCAGCAAGTGATGCTGTGACAACCAACTAACTTCTTGTTGAGCACTTGGGGAAACAAAAGGTTCATTCAAATCGTCAAATTTTAAATTGTGGCACCAGTGCCAACCTAATCTCGTTATGAACTAATTACAGGATTTATTACAGGCCTGGGTGGAAATTTTGTATTTACGTTCCTGGCACATATTGGGTGTGCCGCTTTTGGAATGTATACTTTCAGCCTGCACATTTTCCATCCCTTTTTTAACCTCAATAATTAAGAAATCATCATAGAATCCCGGAGTGACACTTCCCTAATTGTACTATATGCCCCGCTCCCTGACTGCGAGCTACACGGGGGTGACCTCCTCCCAGAATACTGGAGCACTTCCCTCCCTTCACTGCCGTGAAGAACTGCAATTTTAAATTCCAGCTGGTAGGGACACCTGTCTCGAGGCAGGGGTTCCTCTGCAAACAGAGTCATGGGGTGAAATTTTCCTGTCCCGCCCGCCGGGGGAATCACAGCGGGCGGGACAGTACCATACAGAGGTCCTTGGGCGGAATTTTCCAGCATTGGGATGAGCGTGTCTGGAAAATCCCACCCATTGAGTCACACAGCGCAGAAAAGGCCCTTTGGCCCATGAGCCTGCACCAACAATATCTACCACTAAAGGTGCGCTAATCCCATTTTCCTGCATCTGTCCCATATCCCTGAATGTTTATGATATTTCAAGTGCTCATCCAAATTTTTTTTAAAGGTTGTAAGGTTTCCAGCCTCCACTACCTTTCCAGGCAGTGCATTCCAGATCCCCACCACCCTCCGAGTGAAAATGTATTTTCTCTAATCCCCTCTGAAACTCCTGCCCCTCACCCTAAAACTATGCTCCTCGTGATTGACTCCTCTCCCCCCCCCCCCCGCCCCTCCCCGACCAAGGGGAACAGCTGTCCCTACCCCTCATAATATTATACGCTTCAATCATCAGGCTCCGATGACATCATCTGGGCCTGATCTGTGATCTTAGTCTGAGACCTTGCGCAGAGAAACTGCAGTGACATCACCTGAGGCCAATCCTGTCAGGAACAGGATCCAGGACCAGAAAGGTAAATATGTTTATTGTCAGACCAGGAGCTGGACTTCTCTGGGCTGCACAAGAAAACCTGAGTCCTCCTCGATCCTGAGACTCCACCCTTTCCTCTGTTCACCTCTGACCCCATGCAACCTAACCATTTATTTGGTTGCTTGGGACTGCATTCTCTGGAAATGGCCAGCTGCCATCTGAATTCACGCTTCCGCTCACTGGCCAGGCTACTGTTCCAATATAGAAATGAAGGAGAGTCTCTCCGCATCTCGGAGTGTGAGTTTTGCCACTTGCACAGATTACAATGGCACCTTAGTTTGCGTCCAGCTGCACCAAGGGCCATAACTTCCAAGCTCCAGGGCACTACATCAGAGAGATGTTGGGAGTTGGGGGGGACCTCAAAGGCGATCTGGGGAATTCCCCTATCCAGTCCCAGGTAATGCCAAGATAAAGATAGTATGGCAATTACCCAAGAATGCAAACTTCTGATGGACAATTGCCCTGCACTGGAATCTATGTAAAACCATGATTTTAAGTTGCAGACTTTGATGGTTCTAGCTGCATTACACCAATCGTTACCAGAAATGGCTGGAAGAATTAAAACCATTTCTAGCTTCTGGGTAACTGCTGATAGACCCACACCGTGCCCGTAACAGGGCAAGACTCTCATCAATCCCTGAGTAGTTCCCCACTCCCCCCCCCTCCCGTCTGAGAGTTCCCCACTCCAAGACTGTCTGGGGTCAGGGGGAGGTTTTAACCTGCTGGCTGGAGGGCTGACAAGAGCCCCACAGCACCTCCTTTCCAGAAACCCTTCCGAATTAATTCCCCATCAGGCATTCAAGTGGCCTGCAGCAGGATCAAGGACCCCAGGCTTGGAAGACCCACTCCCTATGAGCTGCCAGCCAATCGGAGACTATGCAGCACTTGTGGTGGTAACTGCCAGTAATGTACCCACCAGAGGCCCAGATCACAGAGGAAGCCCAGGCCAAAGGTGACTGAAGGTGGAATGGGGGTCATGGGGCAGAGGGCATTATCACCAGAAGTCAGTCTCAGGTTCCCCAACCCCCTCCCCTCCCAATACCGAGCCCCTTACCTTTGAGCGAAGGACACTGACCCTCACCCTCACCCCCAAGTGCCCACAAGCAAACCAAGCTTCCTGGGTGGTGACCCTCCTCTCCTGCTATTGATTGAATACAGGCGGTGGTGGGATGAGGCCTGAGGTGGGCATTAATTGCATCAATTCCCCACTTAAAGGCCTCCATTGGCAGTAGGGCAGAAAGGCAGTGCATGAGCCTACATGCTCTGGACTTAATCAGGGCAGAACTGGGAAGGTGGCAAGACCCATTTCTGCCACCCTCACCCAATTAAATACCCCCCATCTCCATACTCAGTCATGGGACGACAGTAAATTCCATCTGTAATCTATGCAATGCTGACGGGACATGGATGAGGGGTGGGATGTTCCAGCCGGGCGTGCCTTAAGTCCGGAAACCCTATCTGAGGTCAACAGACTTTTAAATGGTTCAGCCGAATTTTCTGTCCTGCCAGTTGTGATTCCCGCGGCTGGTGGGACAGGGAAAACTCCACCCGATAAATCAGTGAACCAGGTGACACTTCCACCTGTGGATTTGATCTTTCCCAGTATTTTGAAGTGAGGTTATACTTCCGAAAGAAGACTCAAAAACTCTAGGGCTTTGTTCACAGGAACGGTGAATGTTAAGGGGGCAATCTCATAGGAACGTTTGAAAATCACAGAAGATATTAAAATGATAAATAGTGAAAAATTAGTTAAGAAATTGGTAACAAAGACACAGAGACTTGGCCTGATTCTTAGAAGATGAATCATAGAATGATAGAATCCCTACAGTGCAGAAGGCGGCCATTCTACCCATCAAACCTGCACCGACAACAATCCCACCCAGACCCTATCCCCGTAATCCTCCTGACACTTGGGCAATTTAGCATGGCCAATCCACCTAACCTGCACATCTTTGGACTGTGGGAGGAAACAGGAGCACCCGGAGGAAACCCACGCAGACACTGGGAGAACATGTAAACTCCGCACAGTTACCCAAGGCCAGAATTGAACCCGGGTCCCTGGCGCTATGAGGCAACAGTGTAACCACTGTGCCACCATGCTGCCCATAGAGCGAATGTAGAAGAGTTGTCTTCTGCGGAAGGTTATTAGAACATAGAATGATTTCTCACAAGTAAATATTGAGGTGGAGACTGATCTTGTTGACCAGTGGGAGGGAATATCTCACAAAGAGATCACAGGCCAGCCATAAGGTTAGGACACTGAAGTCCTGGTTCCCAGGCTCCCATTCTGTAAAGGATTTGGTAAATTTAATCAACAGCATCATTTACATGGAAACTTGAAGTCTTAGACTAAGGAGAGAGTAGATCCAGGAAAGGAGCTAACATAGACACAGGCTGATTGATTCCATCTGTTTTAATTGCTGCAATTGTGTGTGGCAAACAATGGGCATTTAAGTTCCATGCATTGAGTAATTCTTTTTGAAAAGATTGAACAATTAAAATTAATATATGCAGAGGACAGCCAAACATGTTCCTTTAGCTTAGGGAAAAGTCACTATAGATCCAGATGACCATAGGCTTTCTGATGGCGATATAACCTCAGGGTCACCTCACCTCAGGTGAGGGGCAAAGTTGAGAAGGCAGGGCCTTCATGAATAGTATAACACTGGGACAGGAATTGAACCCGTGCTATCGGTGTTGCTCTGCATCATGTTAGAATGTAATCAGTGACAACTTTGGTCACATTACATCCAATACAATGGTAACAAGATGTAAGGGTCAGCTGACCCAGTAAACAATGGAGCCAATTACAGAATGATGTAATGGTCAGCTGACTCACTATAAATAAAAACGACTTACTTACTGTGGAGCTTGGAGTGACCCAGGGCGAGGCCCCAAGTTTGGAGTAATGATGTTTCTTTACTGAACCCTTTCTTTGATTTATAAGTTGGAGTAAGTTTTTGTTTTATTTTTATTGTCTGCACTTGAAGAGTTACTTCTGATGAAACACATCATAAAGCAGCAGTCCTTCCAACTGAGCTAAACTGACCCCTCATGTTTGATGTAACTAACATCCACCTCAGTGCCCTGGAACTGCTGAAAGCATTGTTTGATGGGTAGTTATAGCAAAGACGGCTTGTGCCCACTTTATTTTCTGGTTCCTGTGCAATTTTGTTGCTAATTCAACGTTACATTTTTTTGTCTCCAATCAGAAGACGAGGAAAGAACCCTTTGTTCTTGAAGCGGTACCTTGTGCCTGTCCAGAATGATTTTTTTCTTTTCAGATCAGAATGTAAAATGACAGGATATTGAAAAATTGGATGCGCTCTAGACTTTGTAAGTAAGTCGTTCACATGAGAATTAATAATTAAAAGCTCATCAAAAGCAGCCTCATCACCAAACAGCTGAATGGACAGACCCCATTGTACAGACTATCATAACAAACTAGATTTGCCATAGGATGGGAACAAAAGCATTCATTTGTCCATTGATTTCCTTCCACCAGCCAGCATGCCCTGGAGCAGTAATCATATACCAAGATAACTGAGTGCAGGCATTGCCTACTGTGTCTCACAGTCCAGGAGCAGATTTTTCATAAACTCAGGATAACTGTTATAAAGCCGATGGTCTCCAGACAAAGGAGCTGGAGGTTCAAGTAAATTCAATCCCATTTAGCTCTCTGTGTTTCCCCATGTGCAACGCATTTGGCAATCGACTAGCTTGAAAAGTTACTTTCAGACATGCAATGCTATCCATTACTGCCTCTAAGTAAAATTGATTCTATAACACTGACCATTTTGTCAATATTAACAAAACATTCACAACGATAAAAGCAGTTTATCACTTTCTCACTGCCTCACAAAATGTAGGCTGAAACATGAAAACCAGCCTCTGTCTGAGTAGGCAGTTGTATAAGATTCCCAAGAGTAACATGGATTAATTGATAAATTATAGGAATGGTTATTTCATCCATTTTTTATGGTGTCTGTTGAGGGAGGAACGTTGTCCAGGATATCTGGAGAACTCCTCACACTTTTTAATGGAGCTCACAAGAGTGGGAATACTAATGGGATGATTCAATTAGATGGGATGTGAAATATTGATTTTCCCCACAGCAGACGGAGATGCATAAAAGTCAGTGACGTGGATTCGTAATTGTGATACACTTGCAGGCCATGAATAATCATTAATGTGAAACAGCTCTTAATGAAGTCCTACCTTCAAGATAGTCAGTGCCAGAATCTCACGGCACCCAGTTTGTTTTAAGGTGGCGTGCATTGGTTGACATTGTAATGTCAGCAGTTTTCCACCTCTTTTGTTCCCAAGGCAGAGGAGCAGGAGGATGGAGGCTCGGGAATGGCAAGGGAGAGTGAGTGGTGAGGGAGGTTGTGGATTGGGGTGGGGAAGATGGAGAAGGGATCCAGGGGAGGACAAAGAGTGGGATTGAGAGCAGGGGAAGGAGTGTAGTGGGACGGGCCTGGTGTTCTGGGTGTGATGGGAATAATCAGCCAAGGTAAGAAAATGAGGGATCTAAAGTGTCAGCACTGTTCAAATCATAGAATCCCTGTAGTGCAGAAGGAGGCCATTCAACCTATTGAGTCTGCACCGACTCTTACCCAGGCTTGCCACATAACTCCATGTATTTACCCCATTAGTCCCCCTACCCTATATATCTTGGGACATTAAGGGGTAATTTTGCATGGCCAATCAACCTAACCTGCACATCTTCGGACTGTGGGAAGAAACCACCGCCACTTCGCCCCTCCGCCTTCCCCTGGCCATCGCCGCCCACCCGAACATTGCCTGATCGCCCTCCTGGCTGATTTCCCATTCTCTCCCACAATGCAGAATACCTTCCTTCACTCTTTCCCCCCCTCCCTACGCCCCCTCAGGCTCAACCCCCTTAGCGGTGCCAGGGTGGTACTGTCAGGGTTCCATGTTGATAGTGCCAGGCTGGCACTGCCAGGCCCTGACCCAATCACCTGGAGGGCTTCAATGGCTTCCATTCACACTGGCGAGGCTATCACATCACATATGGGGACTATATGTGATTCTCGCCGGTGAGGACTTCGACCAGCGAGTTGGTAAGGGCAAGTGAGCTCAGACAATAGCGCCTGGGACTCACTAATTATATAAATTTGCTAATGCATATTGAAATTGGCTTTGCGCCCTTTATGAGCACGAAGACGATTTTCTGACAAATCATTGTCCGTAACATCACGAGAGGTGAAAAATGGAGTGCAAAACCAATTTTTCACCTCTCGCCTGATCTTACTGGTTCGCCATGCCAATCAACTGGTGGGAAGAGCCAATAAGATCACCCCCTATGACTAATGAAGAAGGGTGTGGGAGGATTCCGAAAGGGTGCACTCAAAAGCAATAAGAGAAATGTTCTAACTTCTGAAATAGTATTTTGGATAAAAGCAAGCAGAGTGGGCCAACGAGGGGCAGAGAAAGGTAACAGAACATCAGGAAACAAGAGTAAAAAGTTGAAGGCCCCGTATCTGAATGCATGAAACAATCACAATAAAATAGATGATTAAACAGCACAAATAGAAATAAATGGGTTTAATCCAATAATCATTATGTAGACATGTGCCGGAATTCTATCGCCCAGCCCGCCAGGGAATTGGAGCGGGAAAGGGGCGGACAATGGAAATGTCCGTTGACCTTGGGTGGGATTTTCCGGTCTCGGGTCGAGTGAGGCCATAAAATTCCGCCCATGCTTTCAGCGACTGAGTTTGGAAACTAAGCATGTCAGGATACTTGGTTTTTAGAAGATACTTTTAGGAGGAGAGGTTAACCCTAATGATAAAGGATGGGATATGCAGTAAAGAGAAAGCATCTTGGCTTGCAAAATCAGGATATTGAAAGAGTTTGGTTGGGGCAACAAGGGCAGAAAACACGAGTGGGAGTAATTAATGGCTCCTCACTATAGTTGTAGTGTTGGACAGGGTATAAATGAGGAAATTAGAGGTTTATGTATGAAGAGTAATGCAGTAATCGTGGTGGAGAGTTTGATCTTCATGAAGACTTCGCAAAGCAAATTTGTAATAATAATTTGAAGAGGATGCGTTCAAGATACTTTTCTAGATCAGTAATTTGAGGAATCAACGAGGGAACAGGCTATTTTGGATATAGTATTATGTAATGGAAAATTATTCATTTATAACCTTATAGTGAAGGAACATTTGGGGAAGACTGATCATAATACAACAGAATTTTATATTGAGTTTGAGAGAGATTTAGTTCATGTGTCATACTGTTATCTTAAATCTGAACCAAACAAACCACTTGGGTGTGAGGGGCAAGTTGGTTAAGGGAGACATGGAAATGATTAAGAGATAAGATGATGCAAGAGTAAACATTCAAAGAAATAATTTCTCATAATGGGCATACATTCCCTCGAGGAATAAAAACCCATTGGAAAAGTGATGCAAACATTGCTAACGAGAAGTTAAGTAAAATATTACTTTAAAGGAAGAGGCTTATAATGTTGCCAAAAGGTTTGATTTGATTTATTATTGTCATATATATTAGTATACAGTGAAAAGTATTGTTTCTTGCATGCTATACAGACAACGCATACCGTTCATAGAGAAGGAAAAGAGAGTGCAGAATGTAGTGCTATAGTCATAGCTTAGAGTGTAGAGAAAGATCAACGTAATGCGAGGTAGGTCCATTCAAAAGTCTGATGGCAGCAGGGAAGAAGCTATTCTTGAGTCGGTTGGTAGGTGTCCTCAGACTTTTGTATCTTTTTCCTGATGGAAGAAGGTAGAAGAGAGTATGTCCAGGTTGCATGGGGTCCTTTTCGAGGCAACGGGAAGTGTAGCCAGAGTTAATTGATGGGAGGCTGGTTTGCATGATGAACTGGGCTTCGATCATGACCCCTTGTTGTTTCTTGTGGTCTTGGGCAGAGCAGGAGCCATACCAAACTGTGATACAACCAGAAAGAATGCTTTCTATGGTGCATCTATAAAAGTTGGTGAGAGACGTAGCTGACATGCCAAATTTCCTTTGTCTTCTGAGAAAGTAAAGGTGTTGGTGGGCTTTCTTAATTATAGCGTTAGCACGGAGGGACCAGGACAGCTTGCTGGTGATCTGGACACCTAAAAGCCTGAAGCTCCTGACCATTTCTACTTCATCCCCATTGATGTAGACAGGGGCATGTCCTCCACTAAGCTTCTTGAAGTCGAGGACTATCTCTTTCATTTTGTTGACATTGAGAGAGAGATTACTGTCATCACACCAGTTCACCAGATTCTCTATCCCTTTCCTGTACTCCGTCTCATCATTGTTTGAGATCCAACCCACTACGGTGGTGTCATCAGCAAACTTGAAAATCGAGTTGAAGGGGAATTTGGCCACACAGTCATAGGTGTATAAGCAGTATAGTAAGGGGCTGAGGACACAGCCTAGGATTGGAAGAATTTTAGAATTCAGAAAGGGATGGTCAACTAATTGATAGAGAGAAATAGCATTTGAATAAGCAAGAGACAAAAAAACATTGTAAAAGCTTCTGCACACAATGTAAAAAAGATCTTGCAAAAATAAACATGGATCCAACTGAGGCAGATAGAGAAGAAATTATAATGGGGAATACAGAAATGACAGACATCAAACACATACTTCGGATGGAATTTTCACATCCCACCCAGCACGGGAATCGATGTGGGCGGGGCACGGATCATGCAAAAGTCCGTTGACCTTGGATGGGATTTTCCAACCTTGAGGTGAGCACGGCCAGAAAATTCCGCCCTCCACCTTCATGGCAGAAGACACAACAACGACTCCAGATATTGTAGAGAACTAAGGGCGTAGCAAGAGTGAGGAACATAAAATAACATCATAGAACTAGTATCAGAGAAATTAACAGGATTAAAATCTGACAAATCTACACCCTAAGGTTATAAAGAACTAGCTGCAGAGATAGTGGACCCATTGCTTTTGATCCCTTGAGTTCTTCCCCAGATTTTAAACTCATTCCCTGTGGTTTGGAAGGTAGTAAACGGAACCCCACTATCCAAGAAAGGAGAGAGAGAAAATGAGGCAATTCTCCTGACATCTGGAGCACGGAAAATCAGGGCTGAGGGAACAGGCACTTAGAAAATCATTATGATTGGCTGATTCAACACAAATGGACGGAAAGGACAAATAGAGTGATAGAGGTTTACAGCTTGAAAACAGGCCCTTCAGCCCAACTTGTCCATGCTGCTCCTTTGTTTTTAACTACTAAGCTAGGCCCAATTGCCCATGTTTGGCTTCTATCCCTCTATACCCCTCTTACCCATGTAACTGTCTAAATGCTTTTTCAAAGACAAAATTGTACCCGCCTCTACTACTACCTCTGGCAGCTTGTTCCAGACACTCAGCACCCTCTGTGTGGAAAAGATTGCCCCTCTGGACTCTTTTCTATCTCTCCCCTCTCATCTTAAACCTATGCCCTCTAGTTTTAGACTCCCCTATCTTTGGGAAAAGATATTGATTGTCTAGCTGATCTATGCCCCTCATTATTTTATAGACCTCTATAAGATCACCCCTAAGTCTCCTACGCTCCAGAGAAAAAAGTCCCAGTCTATCCAGCCTCTCCTTATAACTCAAACCATCAAGTTTGGGTAGCATCCTAGTAAATCTTTTCTGCCCTCTTTCTAGTTTAATAATATCCTTTCTATAATCTGCTGGAGTTTTTGAATGTCTAACAGGCGGGCTAAATAAAGGATAACCAATGGATGTGTGGATTTTCCATGCCTACTCGATAAATTACCGCACAAGTGGTGGTTATAGAAAATTAAGACCCATGGGATTGGGGTTAATACATTAGCATGGATTGAAGATAGCTAAATGTGCAGGAATCACAAAGTGGAAATAAATGGCTCATTTTCAGGTTGGCAGGCTGTATCCAGTGGGGTAACGCACAGATCAGTGCTTGGACCTCCGTTATTTACAAGCTACATTAATGACTTTGAGTGTATTGTATCAAAGGTTGCTGGAAATAAAATGCAGGCAGATTAAGTAAGTGTGCAGGGACATGGCAGATGGAATATAACATGGCGGAGTGCGAATTTATCTACTTTGATTGGAGATGCCAGCATTGGACTGGGCTGGGCACAGTAAGAAGTTTCACAACACTAGGTTAAAGTCCAACAGGTTTATTTGGGCTCACGAGCTTTCAGAGCACTGCTCCTTCATCAGATGAGTGATGAAGGAGCAATGCTCCAAAAGCTCATGATACCAAATAAACTCTTTGAACTTTAACCTGGTGTTGTGTAACCTCTTTATCTACTTTGGCAGGAGAAATTGAAAACCTGAATATTTTTTAATTAGTGAGAGACCATGACCAGAGTTTTATGCCCCTTCCCCAGGCGGGTTCCAAGGTAGGGATTTGAGGGGGAGGGGGATACTTAAAATTGCATGGGTGGCATTCCCTCTGGGATCCCAACCATCCCAACTAAGATGTAATTTCATGGTGGTTGGACAGGACCTTGGATGGTTCAGGACCCAGTTAAGGCCCTTAAGTGGCCACTTAAAGACCACCTTAAGGGCTTTTTCCTGCCCGGCCTGAGTTTGTAGGCTGGCGGACAAAGGAAATCCAAAACCATCATCCAGAAGAATACAGCTTTACTTGAGGAAAAAAAGTATCACTTTGTCGTCAGCAACCATGTCTATTTACAGCATGCTACTATTGATGGAGAAAAGAAAATGCAGCAAGATGCTGAAGGAGCAACTCATTCGCTATTTTGCCCATCATTAAAAGTTAAGACCACTGTCTGCAAGTTAACCCTGGTAGTGCTAGAATGGGCAGGTTGATTGGGTAAATTTCCTCACGGGCTGTAGCACAAAATGGGCGATGCCACATTAGTCGGTGGAAGAGGAAATCAATTAAATTGTAAAATGCATTTTGCGCCAGTCCTCAAGATCTGTTGCATTCTCCATTAACGGTTAAAAATTTGGAGCTTTCATACAGCTAAAGGCTTGGGGGCTTTCCTATGTCCAATGACACATGAGGCAAACAAAGCACGTGTTCTGGCTAATTTTTCCTGGGATAGGTTGTCAACCTGTCGCCAGAAGCAATAGCTTGAGGCGTGCCACTCTGTGTCAAGCACGACTGACCAGGAGACCCTCCCACTCTTGCTACCTACATTCGGTGTATTGAAAGGATTGACAGGTTGATGATCAACCAGAAATCTTATGGCACAGAATGAGACCATTCGGCCCATTGCGTCTTCACTGGCTCCACAAATGAGCATTATGAGTTAATGCCATTCCCCTCCCTTTACCCCATACCTTGCACATTGTTTCTATTCAAATAATTATCTAATGCCCTCTTGAATGCCTCGATTGAACCTGCCTCCACCACACTTCCAGACAGAGCATTCCAGACCCGAACCGCTCGCTGTGTGAAAAAAGATTTTTCTCTCATCACATTTGCTTCTTTTGCAAATCACTTTAAATCTCTTTAGGTTATGACTGCACCTTCTGTGACCAGGAAGTCCCGGGGTGGGACTGCAATGCAAAGCTTCTGGCTCAGATGCAGGGACAGTACCCATTGTACCACACGGCCTCTCTGCAGCTGAAGACGCTAGTTTAATTTTGTTCAAACATCTTGTTTCTGGAAAAGTCCGGATTGTGCCTGATTGCATGGTCACCACATGGACCAGAGAATTTTGTGACCACTGTCATTCTGAAGGAGAAGAGTCTCTGTATAGATTTCCATCCCAAGAATGGGATGAGAAGCATTGAGGTGGCTGAGTATACTAACAGAGCATTTAAGATTTAAATGAAAATTAGGAAGTTACCATTAGAGAGGATGATAAGTAAAATACTAATTGCGCTGTAATGGCAATATTAATAACACGTCCAGTTAGGTGCATTGGCAAAGCTAAATTCTCCCTCAGTGTGGCGACTAGGGGATTTTCACAGTAACTTCATTGCAGTGTTAATGTAAGCCTACTTGTGACACTAATAAATAAACTTTACTAGCTGAAATACAATAGAGTTACTTGTCAAAACTGGAGATATAAAATTGTATTGGCATTACATCAATGCAAGCCCTTTCTTTATGAAAGACACCTCTGGCATCAAGAATAACTTTATTATCTACAGGGATTGACCAGCAGAAAACCTTGACTGGAGATTCAATACAATAGCCGCTGCCTCCCGTCCCTGACCTGAACCGACACCTCAGCCAGGGAATCTCCGATTTTGTTTGCCCCACCACTGCTGCCAGCAAGAATTTGGTGCCCTGCCCAAACTCCATTTACTGTAGCGGGACTGGAGAATTCCAGCTGTGGGCAAGGTCGGAGAATTCTGGAGCCTCATTGCTGACCACTTAAAGGTTATTTTTAAAAGTTACCACTATAGAAAAAGCACGCGCCTGTGGCAGCAGCTCTTCCACGATGACAGCTTGAGCTCTGGTAGAGTTGAGTTGGCATCACTTTGGTCTTGATCCCATTTGGTTTGTAGGGCACCAGGCCATGTGCCTTTGAAAGTGAACCACTTTCAAACTGGGATTCCTGGCTAAGCGTCACATTTTTTTCGGAAGAAATGCTTGGGGTTTATCAATTTGATGCAGTGCTCATTCGGAACAAACGCATTTACTTTGTTCAAATCCCACTAGAGCACATTCTCTCAGAGACTGGTGCGGTATTCCAGGTACGTAGAGCTTTGAATTAAGCTATCAGCAATGGAGTGGCTCCGGGTAGTTTTATAGATGATAAAATGACTGAAAAGACAGCACGTCAACCCTTGTCTGACCCGCCCAATTTAAATCCATTACCAGCTCCTGACTGAAGTTAATTTGCCTTGTCACTCCTACAGGGTCAGATATTTCATTGCAGCACAGTAGAACTACTGTATGCAATTTTTAAAACATCATTAGCAGTTTAGCAGCGTTCCAACTGTGTTTTTATTCCATAGGTGGTCTAATTTTCATGTGGTCTGGTAGGTTTTATAGTTACATCAAGATCATATTCTCTGGAGTAACTGCCCCAGGTTTCAGGAGCGGGGGGGTGGGCACAATGAGCCTTTATTTTCCATTTGCTGGCAATCTTGTCTGGTTCCAAATGGAGAATAAATTATCATGTTTTCCACATTTGGGGGTCAAGGCAACATTAGCTAAGCTGGAAAAGTTGTCGGATAATCATAATTGGATCAAATGTGCAGCCCAAAAAATTTTTTTAAAAATTAACCAATGTACCAACAGCTTACTCTGCCTGGAATCTGGTAGCTATCAGATTGACATAGGCCTGTCTGCCACATCATTCCCCTGGGATAGCCTCTGCATGTGGCTCAGTGTCATCCTGGCCCCTGGGAGAATCAGGCCAGTTGGCCCAACTGGTCATTCTCCACACTCCCTTCCACTCCTCCTCTTCCAATCAATATAACGGACTTCAACCCAGATAAATGCGTAATGGTCCATTTTGGCAGGTCAAATGGGATGAAGGAGTACAAAATTAAGGGAAAGACTCTTCGTACTGTAGAGGATCAGAAGGACCTTGGGGTCCGGGTCCATAGGACTCTAAAATCGACCCCACAGGTGGAGGAGGTGGTTAAGAAGGTGTATGGTGTGCTGGCCTTTATCAATCGAGGGATTGAGTTTAGGAGTCCGGGGATAATAATGCAGCTATATAAGACCCTCGTCAGACCCCACTTGGAGTACTGTGCTCAGTTCTGGTCGCCTCATTACAGGAAGGATGTGGAAAAGATTGAAAGGGTGCAGAGGAGATTTACAAGGGTGTTGCCTGGATTGAGTGGCATGCCTTATGAGGATAGGCTGAGGGAGCTCGGTCTTTTCTCCTTGGAGAGACGTAGGATGAGAGGAGACCTAATAGAGGTGTATAAGATGTTGAGAGGCATAGATTGGGTGGACTCTCAGAGGCTTTTTCCCAGGGTGGAAATGGCTGCTACGAGAGGACACAGGTTTAAGGTGCTGGGGGGTAGGTACAGGGGAAATGTTAAGGTGAAGTTTTTCACACAGAGGGTGGTGGGTGAGTGGAATCGGCTGCCGTCAGTGGTGGTGGAGGCAAATTTAATAGGGTCTTTTAAAAGACTCCTGGATGAGTAGATGGGACTTAATAGGATGGAGGGTTATAGGTAGGCCTAAAAGGTAGGGATATGTTCGGCACAACTTGTGGGGCCGAAGGGCCTGTTTGTGCTGTAGTTTTTCTATGTTTCTATGTTTCTATAACCCTCCATTCCTGTTATCTCTCATGTTTGCCTCACGAAGCCTGAATAGCGTCTATGCTGATCACCTTAATTACTTCTTTGGTTGCCAGTTCTATATTCTAACCACTCTCTGAGTAAAGTGGTTTCCTCTAAATTCTCTATTGGATTTATGAGTGACTATATTTTTATTTACGTCCCCTAGTTCAGGTTTCTTGCCAAAAATGGAAATATTTTCTCGACATTTTCTTTGTCTTTATTTATTGGTCACAAGTCGGCTTACATTAACACCTGCGGTGAAGTTACTGTGAAAATCCCCGAGTCGCCACACTCCGATGCCTGTCCGGGGTACACTGAGGGAGAATTTAGCACGGCCAATGCACCCTAACCAGCACGTCTTTCAGACTGTGGGAGGAAACCGAAGCACCCGGAGGAAACCCATGCAGACACGGGGAGAACCTGCAGATTCGGCAGACAGTGACCCAAGCCGGGAATCGAACCCGGATCTGTGGTGCTGTGAGGCAGCAGTGCTAACCACCATGCCGCCCAATGCATGGAATTTCTGCACCCACCAACCCCACCCACCCCCGTTGGCAGAGGCTGCTAGCGGGATTTCCAGTCCTGCCAATGTCTGTAGCATTTTGCGTGGCTCGCCCATTCTGGGGGGGTGGTTTTCGCCTTCAGCGGGACCAGATGATCCTGCCAGCAGGAATGGCTAGAAAACCCCACCCTATGTCTCTCCGTCAAACCCGTTAATAACTTTAAAAATATCTATCAAGTCATCCCTCAGACATTGTACTGACACTTCTGCCTGACCTTTCTGATTATATGGATCGATGGTGTGAATGGCCTATACCTATTATGTTTCCTTGTTATTAAATGGGGACCCTCACTCACCACTACCACAAAGCTGGAAGCTGTGGATAATGCATCAATGATTGCTCAGTTTGTGTGGGTAGAGAGTGATAGCCCTCCCCCGCTGTCTTGTAGTTGTCAATTTAGATGTTTATCTTTCTTGGCGAAGCATAAACAGAAGATGATTTAATAATATTCTAGCATTAATACAGAATTAGTGAGGAAATAAGGTTGCTTTCGCTGATTGGAGGTTTCATCCCCAGGTGTCCTGTCATGGACAGTGCCTTCCTCATTCTTTCACCGTTGGAAAGCAAACACACTCATTGGGCTGAATTTTCCCATCCATTGGAGACAGGCTGGGAAATGGGAAGGGTGGCAATGTGGCTGGAGAAGGTGTTGGAAAGGAAGCCCATTGCTGTCTAGCCACTGTGGCATATTGCCAATGGAGGGAGCGTTGGCTGCCTGCGAATTGAGCTACTTCTGGGCCTAATCAAGAGTCATTTCCCACTGGGGTCTTCTGCTGTATGGGGCAATTGGCAGGTGTACTCTGGCAGCCTCTCAGCCAATTCGCAGGGTGGTACTCCTTTAATGGGAACCTCTTGGTCCATGGAATGTCCCCTAAGAAAGGAATAGCCAACCATGCTCATGGCACCAACGCCATAACCCAAAGACTCTTGCAAGTTCTTTGCAGGCACCTTGGTATTGAGGTGACCTTTTCTTCCTGCTGTAGCCACAGTCTGGGGATGCTGAGGCTGTTCAGCTCCCTGCCCTCCAATTGGGCCAGGCACTCTTGGGGAAGGACTACCATCCTTAATCATGTGGTGCCCTTTTGTCAGTCTGCTGAATGGCCACAGGTGGCAAAATGCTGCATCAGAGACCCGCTGCCTGTTGGGGTGGTGGGCTCCCACTTCCACCCTGGTTCCTCAAAAATTCAGTGTGAACTGAATAGATTAATTTTGCCGATTTGTGAGAGATAGTGGGGACTATTCTCCCACAAAAATTCTAAGTGTCGAATTCACATAAAAATTGGAGTAAATCACACTTTTTTTCAGCGGGAGTTTTAAAAATGAATCTCCCACATGCTGTGCACTGTAGAGTGCACTAGCGTAAATCAGTGGGTGGGGCCTGTTCCTGCCAGAGAGGCTGGCAGGAACAGGCCCCACCCACTTGCGTTGAGCAAACCACTGTGCATGCGCCTATCTCCGAGATTGGCACATGCACAGTGGCCCCGCACTGCTGACCTCTCGATCGCTGCAAGCCCCGCAATCCCTGCATCGCTGCCCTCTGATCCCACCAAGGCCCGATCACTGCCCCCCCTCCCCCCCTCAGAACATGCTTGGGCCAGCCTTGATTCCCCCCTCTCCAGCCCGCCTCGATGTACCCCCTGCCCCGATTTTCTTTCCCCCCCCCCCCCCCCCCCCCCCCACCCCGATGGCCAACCCCCATCACTGGCCTCCCTCCCTCTGTCACTGCCGAGTGCAGAGTGGCAACGGGACCGATCGCCCTCCAGAGGTACTGACCCTATTGTTCCCGTCCACATTAGGCCCTTCCCCCTTGACACTGCCCTATGCCTGGCGGGCAGTGCAGAGGTGCCCCCTGGCATTGGCACTTTGCCCCTTGGGCAGTGCTGGGTGCCCAGGCTGGCTCTGCCAAGGTGGCATTGCCCAGGGGGCACCACCCCAGTGCCCGACCCTCTGGCGGGGCCTTGATTGCCCCCCCCCCCCTTCACTCCACTCCAGAGAGGCCGGGCTGCTAGGTCCCACAAGTGGGGAGCTACTGTAAACCCTGCTGGAGTGAAACACTCCTGGCCAGGAGGGTGGAGAGATGCTAGGGGGCCCGGATATTTCAGTCCTGGACCCACTAATTAGATGTAAAATATATTGAAAGGGTCATATGCATGATTTATTCAGCTCCGCGCCGATTTCTGGTGCAGAGTTGATGGCACTGGAAATCCGGCACTCGGGAGACTGGCGGAGGCCGTGGCGCCCAGCGGGAAGTCCTCCCCTCGAGCCTCCCGGCTCGCTGCGTTGCTGGGAGAATCGCTCCCCGCGTTTTACTTCATCTTCAATACTTTAATAACTAAAAAAAGTGTTCAGTGAAAATAAAAAGAAACACAATTTGTTTTCATGCCCCAGTGATTTCTTTTTTCTCTCCTGGGTTGTTTACTCCTGAAAATTAGTCATAGATTCCTGAACTCCAAGGAAATCCACGAACATTAACAAAATTTTTCCTTTGGGTTGCCAGAAGGCAAGTGAGAAAAGCAATATGGGTTAATTTGTTAGCTGTGACTAAATAACCTCTTCCCTATATTATCGTGCTTTACACATGCATCTAATTTGTTGACTATTGGTGCTACATCCTTACAAAACAGAAGTGCGATGGAATACTCTCCTCTTGTCTGAATGAAGCTCAGCACCATCCAGGACTAAGCAGCCCGCTTGGTTGACACAATATTCACTCCCTCCACCCCTAGCGTACAATGGTAGCCATGCGTACCACCTACAAGATGCACTGCAGGAATGTACCAACGTTCCTTAGACAGCACCTTCCAAACCACAACTACAACCATCTCTACAAGAACAAGAGCGGCAGATATATAGGAACACCACCAGAGGGCAAGTACGGTGGCATGGCAGGGCGGTACGGTTGCACAATAGGGTGGCATAGTGGGCACAGTTAGCACTGCTGCCTCACAGCGCCAGGGACCCAGGTTCGATTCGCGGCTTGGGTCACTGTCTGTGTGGGGTCTGCACATTCTCCCTGTATCTGCGTGGGCTTCCTCAGTTTCCTCCCACAGTCTGAAAGACATGCTGGTTAGGTGCATTGTCCATGCTAAATTCTCTCTCGGTGTACCTGAACAGGCGCTGGAATGTGGCAACTAGGGGATTTTCACAGTAACTTCATTGCAGTGTTAATGTAAGCCTAATAAATTTTTAAAAATCTGGAAGTTCCCCTGCTAGCCAGTCATAATCCTCTCTGGAATTATGTTGCTGTTCCTTCGTTACTGCTAGGTGAAAATCCTGGACCTCCTTGTCACACAGCACTGTGGATGTACCTACGCCACATGGACTGCAGCGATTCAGGAAGGCGAATCACCACCACCGACTTGAGGGAAAATAGGGATGGGCAATAAATGCTGGCCTAGAGAATGCAGCCTGCATGAATTGAATGAATGAATTGAAAGAAAAGCTCTAACAATACTCTAAAAAGCTCTATCATCCAGGACAAAACAGCTGGCTTGATTGGCACCCTATCTACAGCACTCTGTCCATGGGCGAACAGTGGCAGCAGCGTATACCATTAACATGATGCACTGCAGCAACACTCCAAGGCTTCCTCAACATCACCTTCCAAACCCGTGACCTCCCACCTTCTCCAAAGATAGCAGCAACAGAAGCCGAGGAGCACAACCATCTCCAGGTTTTGGACTAGTAACTACGCGCCATTCCTTCATTCCTGGACCAAAATCCTGCAACTCCCTCCCTAACAGCATCATAGATGTTCCTGTTCTACACCAATTGCAGCAGTTCAAATAGCTCACCAGGGATGGGGAATCGATGCTGGCCTTGCCTGTGATTCTCACAAGCTATGAAAGGATAAAAGTAGTTAAAACTCTCCTGGGACCAGCTTCCAAAACTGTTGGCAAAAATGTTCCCAATAACTCTGACCAGCAATAAGCTGAAAATATGATCAATGGTGGAACATCAAAATGTGGAAAATATTGCTAAATTCAGGAAAGCACTTTAAAGCAATCACTGCAAAAAGTGATGTGTTGGTAAGGCAAGTACGAGATAAGAAATAAACCTCTATGCAAGTATAATTGTCAAAAACTGAATGTTGACATCATCTAAGAGCAACTCGTGGTCATGTTATCCCAGACATCTCACAAATGTTTCTTTTTCAGTGTTAGTGATTTTTAAAAAATATTTTCTGGTCACATTAAACATCTGTAGAAGATTTATGGAATATGTTTTCAATATACCGTGGAATCGTGCAATGTGTGCCAAACAAACAGGGGAGGAGTCCAGCAAATGGTTGCCGAGTGCCCGAACCTGGTGACAAACATATCCTTGAGATGGGATCATTTCAATAAGCAGGTCACAGCTGGGTCAGTGAAAATCAGATCAGAAGGTTGCACAAAATGGCTGCTGAGCCCAGGAATATTCACCCCTCTTCTACAAAGGTCCAACGCCGCAGACGGTATTGGATAGTTGACTCTGAATTTTCTGACTGGTTTTATTTTAACCTATTTTAGTTTTATATCAGAGAATACCCCCATTGACTTTGACTATTGGCTAAAGACTCATTTCCTGGCTGAAGCTGGTGGTGTATCTGCTATCCTATTAGAATGCTATTTTGGAGGAATCAGGTACTCCCATTTGGGAATTGTTGTCTCTCGGTTGCTCATCACCAGCACGTGACCTGTGTGTTTCCAACAAGATTATGATCATTCTGCATCCGTCACTGGGGGCACCACTTGGCATCATTGGCGATCAGTGCCATGGCAAGATGGCGATCCACGGAAAAGGCAGGATATACCACTAGATATAGAGAGCATCCTGAGACACTAACAGTAATTGATCAAGTTACTTCTGGACTTGCTTTGCTTAACTAAAATTTGTTGGTCTGATGAGCTAGGTGGTCCTGTGGTGCAGTGATAGCGTCCCTGCCTCCGAGGATCAGAGTTATTGGGAACATTTTTGCCAACAGTTTTGGAAGCTGGTCCCAGGATAGTTTTAACTACTTTTATCCTTTCATAGCTTGTGAGAATCACAGCCAAGGCCAGCATCGATTCCCCATCCCTGGTGAGCTGTCTACTTGAACTGCTGCAATTTGTGTAGAATAGGAACATCTATGATGCTGTTAGGGAGGGAGTTGCAGGATTTTGGTTCAGGAATGAAGGAATGGTTGTGCTCTTAGGCTTCAGGTTCGAGTCCCACTTCAGGACATGAAATGTGTGTTTGTAATTCATTTTTCTAACCGTTCATGGGATGTGGGGGTGGCTGGCTAGGCTAGTATTTATTGAACATCACTATTTGCCTTCAACAAGGTGGCCAGACAAGTTGACTATCGGCCTATAAACCCTTCCACTACACCCGATGACGGGCAGTAAGAGTGGGAGAGTTTCTTGGTCAGCCACACTGCACTAAACAATGACAAACCACTGCACCACTTTGTCAAACACCATCATAGACCAGGTCAATGGAAGTTCCTGGCCCTCAGTGTCCTCTTAGGGCATGGTATCTGGAGGAGGAGGCACAGTGGCACAATGGTTAGCACTGCTGCCTCACAGCATCAGGGCCCCGGGTTCGATTCCTGGCTTGGGTCACTGTTTGTGTGGAATCTGCATGTTCTCCCCATGTCTGTGTGGGTTTCCTCTGGGTGCTCCGGTTTCCCCCCCACAGTCCAAAAGACGTGCTGGTTAGATGCATTGGTCATGCCAAATTCTCCCTCAGTGTACCCGAACTGGTGCCAGAGTGTGGTGGCTAGGGGATTTTCACAGTAACTTCATTGGCAGGGATAATGTAAACCTCCTTGTGATGAATAAATAAACTATATTTTATACTAGTGGTGCCCTTAAAGTGACACGTGTACTGACTTTTGTTAGCTGACAGTGGTGCCTTGGTGTCACCCTAACTGGTCAATCAAAACGATTATTTTGAGATTTTCTACCTGTTAATACTATTTTGTGTTAGCAACTTCAGATTATTGGAAACATTCTTCTATTCATAGGTCCCTCAATAATAGCAAACCCAAGCAGTGTACCACACCCTGTGACTTCCTCTTCTCTGAATGTGTTTTATATAGGACTCCCTCACAGTCACTTCTCGGAAAGATTCATCATTAAAATGTATTATTCTGATGCTCTAGCACTGAATAAGAAGCTGTGTGTGGCGGGGGTGAGGGGGGGGGATGGAATTTTGAACTGATGAACCAAGTTGACTCAGCGCAGCAGTGGTTATGATGAGTGAGTGGACATTAACTATATTCACTGTGACTTCTCTTGTGTCGGCAGGATGACCAGTCAGCGGACAGATGACGATGAAGAAGAACTCGCGAAGGAACGCCGCCGCAAAGCTCGCCAGGACCGACTGCGGGAGTCTGCAGTCAGCCAGGACACACTGGAATTCAATGCCCAGAACAGGTAGAGAGATTCCGGAGGGAATTGCCTTTTGTTTGGCTGCCGACGGTGTGGTGGGACTGCGTTTCCAGCTTTTGACCCAACTGGGAGGGCAGGATCAGTGAATGTACGCTCAGGGGTAACCCAGCTTGGAGCGCAGAGGTAGAAATCTAACTTCAGCCACTGCACTGGGTCAAATCACCCTCTTTGCGGCAATTGGTGTGTGATTGAATGGGCTGAAGAGTAGGCAATGCGGCTAATTCTGTAGCTCTTTGAAGAGCTAGCAGGGATACACTGGGCCGATTGGCCTTTTTTCTGTGCTTTCCCATTTACATGTTTTGCGATCCTGCAGATCACATCGATACGGCCAGAAAATGCCAATCTGTCAGCAGTCAGGATCTCCCATTCAGCCGGGTTATCCTGAGGTTTCATAGCCCGAATACACTCCACCATCCATATAATCCCTTGGGAGAAGCAAAATTGCAGATAAAAAAACCCTGCAATTTTCTTGATATTTTTCCAGAATTAGTCCACTTTATTGTCTTTGTTAGGAAACAACTCGCATTAAGATGCGATAAATAAGCCAGAATTCCACTCCTAATAACTGTCCAGTGACCCTCAACTGTGTACAACTGTCGATGCCAACTGAAGTCAGGGTTAAGCTGACCTGTGATGCTCCCTGTGGTGGAATAGCTTGGCGTTGACCACTGCCCCAGGTCTACATTAAGAATTAGAATGTGTGAATGTCTGTTCTCCACAGACGCTAAGTGTCCTTTGCCGTCTAACCTGGGTGAGACGGCAAAGGATACTTAGCGTCTGTGGAGCACAGTCCACAACCAGTCAGTGTGCTCCGTCCTGCTCTCTGGGTTCCTACTCCTTCTCTCCATGACCTGACCTGATCTTTGGATACCCTACCCCTCTCTCCCCTCTCTCTCTCCCTTCCCCCACCCTCTGTGCCAATTTACCCCTCGCTCTCTCCCTCTATTCTTCACCCACACGCCCTCTATCTCTATCCTCTCTCCCTCACCCCCTTCTCTCTCCCTGGCCTCCCCTCTCCCTCCCTGGCCCCCCCTCTCCCTCCCTGGCCCCCCCTCTCCCTCCCTGGCCCCCCCTCTCCCTCCCTGGCCCCCCCCTCTCCCTCCCTGGCCCCCCCTCTCCCTCCCTTGCCCCCCCCTCTCCCTCCCTGCCCCCCCCCTCTCCCTCCCTGCCCCCCCCCTCTCCCTCCCTGCCCCCCCCTCTCCCTCCCTGCCCCCCCCCTCTCCCTCCCTGCCCCCCCCCTCTCCCTCCCTGCCCCCCCCTCTCCCTCCCTGCCCCCCCCCCTCTCCCTCCCTGCCCCCCCCTCTCCCTCTCCTGCCCCCCCTCTCCCTCCCTGCCCCCCCCCCTCTCCCTCCCTGCCCCCCCTCTCCCTCCCTGCCCCCCCTCTCCCTCCCTGCCCCCCCCTCTCCCTCCCTGCCCCCCCCTCTCCCTCCCTGCCCCCCCCCTCTCCCTCCCTGCCCCCCCCCTCTCCCTCCCTGCCCCCCCCTCTCCCTCCCTGCCCCCCCCTCTCCCTCCCTGCCCCCCCCCTCTCCCTCCCTGCCCCCCCCTCTCCCTCCCTGCCCCCCCCCTCTCCCTCCCTGCCCCCCCCCCTCTCCCTCCCTGCCCCCCCCCCTCTCCCTCCCTGCCCCCCCCCCTCTCCCTCCCTGCCCCCCCCCTCTCCCTCCCTGCCCCCCCCCTCTCCCTCCCTGCCCCCCCCTCTCCCTCCCTGCCCCCCCCCTCTCCCTCCCTGCCCCCCCCCTCTCCCTCCCTGCCCCCCCCCTCTCCCTCCCTGCCCCCCCCCTCTCCCTCCCTGCCCCCCCCCTCTCCCTCCCTGCCCCCCCCCCTCTCCCTCCCTGCCCCCCCCCCCCTCTCCCTCCCTGCCCCCCCCCCCTCTCCCCCCCCCCCCCCCCACCCACCCTCCATGCCCCCCCCCCTTCTCCCTCCCTGAG